>NC_063181.1:13376574-13679605 GCF_023159225.1 Perognathus longimembris pacificus | reverse complement strand
GTTGACTTTCTTCTTCCTACGTTTTTCTCTATCTTTGACTTTGTCAGCCTAAACTAACCTGGAATGTTTAATGGTAAGCAATTCAAAGGCTTTACAATTGGAAGTTAGTAGCCTAGAAGTGGTGCAAAACACTGAGCAAGGAAATGTGGAATATTATCAAGGATGCACAAAATAGCAATTAATGTTCCCTATACACATGGAAATAGGAGCAACTGGAATTCCTGCCAAAGAGAATTGTCTGCAATTAAGCCATGTAGAATAAGCGTGTGCACTTTGTCTCAAAGGCACTGTATGACAACTTAGCTCACCACTTGTATAAATGAGTATATAAGAAAAGTTGTATTTATTAAATACTTACTGTATATACATAATAAGTAAGGATCTACATATATTATATATGTATACTATATATTCATACATATATTCATAAATATAGCCTTACCAACTGTAATTTTTAATAGCAAGAGATGATGATAAAAAGGAATTTTTGCAGTAAATACATTAAGATGATCATTTTTATTAGTATGATGCATCAGTCTTACCACTCATTAATAGGTGTAATATTATTATGTGGATTAATTCCTAAAAAAAAGAACCACCTTTACTTATGAAATTCTATAAACCCATGTGCACATGTTTCTACACATTGATCCCTTCTTTTGACTTTACTGATGTGAATGACTTTATTTCAATCCCCTGTTGTGGAAAAAAAAATTACCTTGACCATAATTAATTGGTATATCTTCAGGAAACTTTCAAGGAGAATCAGAGAAAGTTGCTCCTCTGTTCACTTGCTACTTCCTAAATACTGGTATTTCCATACCTATGTCTAAAAGTTCTTCCTACTGTCTCCATGAAAAGCTGCTTTTCCTGGTATTTAGAATTTGTTTCATAAGAGCCCTTCATCTTGTATTCCCCAACACCCTTCAGACTCAGTATAGAAACAATTATTTTTGTATATCCAAGAAACAAATGAAAATATGGACTGTTTCAGAGCCACACCCCAAAGCATTCTGTTGTCCCAAGTAAATAATGAATTCTTCTGGAAGGGCTGCATCGAAGAACACTTGGCTGTAGAGTCAGCTAGCTGCCTTTAAGCCTGGTTGTTGTGCCTTTTCTGTGCTTATTGTATTAGCATGGAGTCATGAGGACTCTAATGCTTGTTATCAGAAAAAAAACACTGCACATGCTGGATTCCTCAGAAGGCTAAATATAGAGCTCCCCTATGACCCAGCAGCCCCACTTTGGGGTATCTATCCAAAAGACCACAAACAAGACCACACTAAAGTCACCAGCACAACAATGTTCATCGCTGCATAATTTGTCATAGCTAAAATATGGAAAACCAGATGCCCCTCAATAGACGAGTGGATCAGGAAAATGTGGTACATATACACAATGGAATTTTATGCCTCTATCAGAAAGAATGGCATTGCCTCATTTGTAAGGAAATGGAAGGACTTGGAAAAAATTATACTAAGTGAAGTGAGCCAGACCCAAAGAAACATGGACTCTATGGTCTCCCTCATAGGGAATAATTAGCACAGGTTTAGGCAAGTCACAGCAGAGGATGACAAAAGCCTAATAGCTATGCCCTTATGAATTCATAAGATGATGCTAAGTGAAATGAACCCCATGTTATGGAAATGTGTTATATCACTGTTGTAATTACTTTCAACATGCCATGTGAAACCTTAGCTAATATTGTTGATGATCTGTTGTATCCTCTTCCTGTGGTTGTACCTGCACTATCTCTGTATCTTATCTGAGTACATTGGAAACTGCATATACTGGTATTAGAACTAGGGAAGTGAAAGGGAATACCAAAATTGAGAGACAAAGGATAAAAAGACAAGTGACTCCAAAAGTAATACTTGCAAAACCATTTGGTATAAACCAACTGAACAACTCATGGGGGGAGAGGGAAAGAGGGAGGGGGGAATGAGGGAGGAGGTAACAAAGAGTACAAGAAATGTACCCAAGGCCTAACATATGAAACTGAAACCTCTCTGTACATCACTTTGACAATAAATAGAAAAAAAAAATGCGTGGGCCTGGGCTGAGAATATGGCCTAGTGGCAAGAGTGCTTGCCTCGTATATATGAAGCCCTAAAACGGCCAGAAGGGGCGCTGTGGCTCAAGTGGCAGAGTGCTAGGCTTGAGCAAAAAGAAGCCAGGAACAGCGCTCAGGCCCTGGGCTCAAGCCCCAGGGCTGGCAATAACAACAACAACAAAAATCCATGGGCCTTTAGAAAACACAACTTCTGTAGCCCCTCTCCAACATCATATCAGAGACAATAAACTTTACATGCATTCCACTTTAAACTCACTTTTCCTGGAAGTATTTAATATGTTTTTAAGTTAAACTTAAGCTAAAAAAGTAATGCTTTTGCTCTATGATATAAAAAAATTGTTAGGATATGAACAGCAGCAAGCCTTGCCTCTGCCTTAGCTCAGTCAGCGTGGAGGCGCTATCTGGCCAGGGCTGGTTTTCCCATGAAAACCAGTAGCTTCCATGTTACAGAAAGTAGACTTAACTTTGGATGAGGGCAAAAGTGAATGTCATAACAGTTTTCATCCAATAGCAGAAATAGGATTGATTCTGAAAAACATGTCACCCTGAGGTTACTAAGCCTGACAGAGCAAGTAGTGTTCCAGTTAAACAATGAACAAAGAAATAATAAATATTTGCCACCACCGGTGAGGAAAAGGAAACCCTTATATACTATTAATGGGATTGCAAATTAATCCAATAAATCAGTATGGAGATGACTCAAAAACTAAAGGAGAACTCCATAGGGTCCAGAAGTACATATGACTACTTGGGTTCTATTGAAATGAATACAAGTCAGCAACTGAGAGACGTACCTGAATACTCAAGCAGCATTATTCATAAGATACAAGAGACGGAGTCAGCAGAAATGTTTGTTAACAGATGAATAGATGGAGAAAATATTGTAAATGTGTATACATGGGTATACACACAATGGAGTTTGATCAAACCATAAAACATTGTGAATAGAAGAGAACTATTTGGAAAGAAGATATCACTAGAAGATAGAGCTAAAGAGCAAGAAAGGGTTATTAAATATGTCCTAGATATATTAAAAATGACTAAAAATTTTGCAATTAAACTAATGCAGATATATGGGGGCAAGTCAAGAAAGCAATTGTGGAAATAAGAGCCTCAACAGGGCCAGACACGTTATCCAAATAGCATTTTCTGACCAGCAATCTTCGTGCAAGTAGAAGAAAGAGCTGTGAGTGCCTGGAGGAAAGAAAAAGTTGAGGCAGACTTAAAAATTGGCTGAACTTTGAATGCACTTCCCAATCCACACACAAATCCTTCAGCAAATGGCATCAGCTTCCCAGGACTGTGGTGTTTGGACACACCCCCTGCTCAAATTATTAGCCTGCCACTAAGCTATGGAGATACACAGGAGACCCTTAACATGCCAGGCCAGGAAATAAAACTAAGATTTAGCAAAATTGAAAGGCATTCTAAGAGGTTGCCTACATCAAGAAGATAGATTCAGTTAATGACTTATGGGGAGAAAAATAGAATCAAGGAGTACTAAAATGCATAGTATATAAAGAAACTCTCCAATTTTCAGTAATAGCAACAAAATTATGAAACACATAAAGAAACATGACAATTAGGTTAAAATGCAGCTGTTGAAACTAATAACAACATATGCGTTATCTAGTTATAGATAAATATGTAGTTAACTCTATATAAATAACTATGTAACTATATATTTATATACACATGTGGTATATATAAATAATACATACATAGAGTGTAGCTATATGATATACATGTGTATATGTATGTACATTAAAGCAAATAGCCTATATCTAATCATTTAAAAATTCATCATCACAATGGCTTATATAATAAAACAAAACTTACATGTAAATTTTAAATAGAATTCCAGACTTGAAAATTCATATAACCAACATGAAAAAATTGATACTATTAATTTACCCACATTCAAGATGGCCAAAGTTATGGGAGTACAATGAAAAGGCATCAGTATCTCTGGCTTCAGGTCTAGCATATGCATGAAGAACTTGAAAGCCATCACCCCTGCTCTTAAACCAAAGAATCAATGCTGTGGATCAGAGAATGGAACATACAGGACATCATTCTGAAGTCTGGAGAAAGAGGTAAGTCCATCTAGCATTGCCTTTCCTTGAACACAAAGCTGCCAAGTAAAAGCTGCTAGAAATGCCTGCATTCCTACATGATTTATGCAAATTGCCTGAAGCCATGTATGTACTAAAGTATGAATACGAAAGTCCTGGTCTGTAGTATTGTAGACTCTGAGCTTGCCCTCAAATGACAATCATACATCTCAGGGAGTAAAGCCTGGGAATAAAATCATCTTTTGTCTCTGACATAGATTGAGCAAAGAAACCCTTGAGAATTATTCCAGAGCATTCTATACTGAAGACTAGTTCCCAAGAAAAATACTTTACAAGAACCTTATTCAACCTGAGGCACATTATCTGACCAGAGTCAAAATTTCTCTGACTTTGTTGTATTCCAGACTCACTTAAGTAGAAGAGAAAATTACACCCCTGCAGAAAGACTTGTGAGAACCAAATGCCAAAGAACATTTGTGTGGCCTCTTGAGAGAAATAACTGATTGCAGCACCTGTCAGAGTGGTAGCTAAGCCTTAATATCTTGTATTGTCACAAAGTAAGGAAGTGTTCAAAACACATATACATGCGTGTATACATACAGACACACAATAATAGAATTATATCAAAAGTATGTAAGACATGCTTAAAGGACATTTTACTGGCCAAAGCTGAGTTTGGTCAATGAGTATTAAACTACAGTTGACCAAGACTAAGTTTCTCCATAGGATAACTACAAGATAATCACAATATACTGCACATATCAAAAGACTGGAAGAAATGATTTGAGTATTTTCCATCCTCTTTTTTTTTTCAATACTGAGACAAATAGCTAAGAGAAATTCATAAAGGGGAAAAGATTTATTTTGGTTCATAATTTCAGGGATTTTAGTCTGTTAGATACTTTGCCCATGTGCCATAACACAGTGGTAAATCAGAGCTTCTTTCTTAACGTAGCCAGGAAAGAGCAAAAGTATCAGGGACCAGGTACAACTTTCAAAAGTATCCACCTCTGACTCTAGTCTTGGAACTATCATATAAGTACAGGCTGTAGATTTTTGCATTTGTTATAAACTTACTATACTGGTACTATTAAAAATACTGGTACTATTTATGAAGTATTTTAATATAAATGTCTCTCCCAATTGAAATTATTTTCATGATAGTTCATATATAATAAATCCATCATATTAATACCAGAAAACATTCTAGATGTTTAGTAATTTTCCCTTATTAAAGAACAATGAATATCTAATGCATTTTATTGTATCAGTTATTACCAAAAAAAGGCTCATAATTTAGCCATCAATCATAATGCTTAATGTACAATTTGGGTTTCTACAATCTCTTCTAATTGATTCCATGATTGTGATCGTTTGTCTCTATATACCTTATTGACTTCATAGAAAAAGTGTGATGTGGATTAAGCTATACTGAAATTAACAGAAATTTTGTATATTGAGAAACATTATACCTTGTAGCAATTAATCATAAAATTTTGCTATCATTTTCGAATCTAGAGTAAGATATTCAAAAGTCTCTTTGGAGATTGAAATGTACTCTTTGTGCCACACTTTGTAAATGAAATGGACCTATGAAAATGAAAAGTTTTCTATAAATTCAGTAGAAATTCAAAATGTTATCTCTATTGTTTACACTTACAAATATGCACATTCTTGAAAAATGTATAGTCAATACTAAAAAACAGTGTTGTCAATTACCACAAAAATAGCATACCAGATATTCATTTCAAATATTCATGTAGTTATTTAATGGGTATCTGTAACGTCAGATTCAAACAAAACAATGAAGACAAAAACACCCTTACATTCCAATAAAAATGTAAATTTTTGTACATACAAGCATATCTTGGTAAAATTGTTGGTTCTAATTTAATCATTTCCTTTTTACTTGGAACTTAAAGCATTGTTATAACACTAAAAAAAGTCATTTGATTATCACTATATTAATAAATTAATCAGCAAGAAGAGCAAAACTTGAATCTAATAGTAAATGTGATTTTACCAACCTACATACATTGAAAACTTACCACCTAGCTGAGAGTATGGCTTAAATGATGCTAGGCGAACCTCTGAATTCGAACCATTGTACTACAAAAAAAAAAAACAAATTACTAAAGAAAACCAGCTGGACACTTGTGTCTCATGCCTGAGATCATGCTTGAGATCCAAAGATCTCAATTAAAAGCCAACCTGAGCAGGAAAGTCCCTGAGACTCTCCAATTAGCCATCCCAAAAGCCAAGCATACATCTGTGGTTCAAGCGGTGCTAGCCTTGATCAAAAAAGCTGAGGGTGGGCTGGGGATATAGCCTAGTGGCAAAAGTGCCTGCATCGGATACACGAGGCCCTAGGTTCGATTCCCCAGCACCACATATACAGAAAACGGCCAGAAGCGGCGCTGTGGCTCAAGTGGCAGAGTGCTAGCCTTGAGCGGGAAGAAGCCAGGGACAGTGCTCAGGCCCTGAGTCCAAGGCCCAGGACTGGCCAAAAAAACAAAACAAAACAAAACAAAAAAAAGCTGAGGGTAGTGCTTATGACCAACACACACACACACACACACACACACACACACACACACACACACACACACACAGAGACGTATGTGCATGCACATGCCCACAGTGTGTGCCCATCGCCCCGCCCCCCCCCCCAAAGAAAATGGTGTCAACATAGGTACTTTTCCGTCACTGGGTTATGGAAGCTGATACCTTTAGTGTAAAGGATAATAAGATTATTTTGTAAATTAAAAGTAAATTGAAATGTGCTTGAAGTGTTTCATAAGATTTCAAGGAGTACAGAATGTCAAAACAAAAATAGTTAAACCAAGAGCAATGTAAGTTGGCATCAAAGTGCAATGTAGAAGCAATGAGATAATGAATTCTGGTATTTGGACTATAACTTAACTTCAGCAATACTAATTCTGGGAATTGAAATGAATTAGTGTCCCCTAAGATGCCCACCTGAACGATAGACATGTACAAAAAAACTTCAGTTTTGATGCTAACATAATTAATAAACTGAAATATCAGGCTGAAAAATTAAATCACTTCCTCAGAAGAAGTATATTTGAACAAATTGGATCTTGGAACTATCAGAGCAATAAATTGCCTTAGATAATTTTAATCAAATTTTAATAGCATTTAAATAAAAATCAAATCACTCTGATTATATTTATGTTAAAGCATGCATGACATACAAATGCTTGCATAATTCTGATTTTGAAAGCTTTATGTGTTACAAAATTGCTTGAAAAATAAAAGCTTATGATGATTTGTTTGAGAGTGGTTTATTCTGTCTTTTCATTTTAATTGCTATATCTTGTTTCCAGAAATCCCTATTTCTCAAGAAGAGCCAGTGGATTGACAACAATACTAATGGCATACCAATATCTACCAGGTATGTCAAAAGAATCAACAGGGCTAATAAATGATTTAATGCTTCAGTGCCCACATTTATTCAAATATTTATTCATGTTCTCTTCTAAGTAGTGAGACAACAATTGATCAAATGCTATCTACTGTGAAATTTTATTTCGTATCTGAGTTTACCCTTGCTATTTGCTATATGTTTGAATTCACATGTAATTTGTGAATTACATCTGAGGTATCCCAGCACATTATACTTTTAGGAATATTTCTGTGCATAGTTTTTATTTTGATACACAGTGAAGTGTATGTCGATTTTATAAGAAACTGGTTGATTGATAAGAAGGTAAGGAATGTACCTTTCATGTTAACTTCTACATTTTCTAATTGCAAAGATAATCTCCATGATGGAGGAACAGAATAATGGAAAAACAGAAAACACATTTCCTGATTTCTGTGTCATATCCTTTTAAATGAATCTAGATCTTGTAGCTTCTGTGAATTGGATAAAAACACTTCTACTTGAAGATTCACACCAATGAGAGTTGAAAGAAAATACCATAAAGCACCATTTTTCCAATGAAAAGAATTGTAAAGGCCAGATATTATAAACACTCAGCTTTATTTCGGACAGATATCAATGTGGTCTTTTATAGTAAACTGTGTAAATGGTTTGTGTGGTCACATAGGAAATGTGAGTAAATTCTAAAAGTCAAGAGGAAGAAATTCCTTTCTCACTCATTTATATAGTCATGAAAACAGTAATAATTCGAGGCTCAGTCACTTTTCCTTTATCCATTATTATTTTCGGGTAAGTTTGAAGATTGATGGACACTCTGGTAAACTTGCTGTCTTGTTTTCACATGAACAAATTGTTATGACATGTGTTGGAGTATCTTATATTTAAATACAGATTTATTCTAATATATCACCTAACAATAGTGAAAATTGGGCAGAAGTCAAATGTTCTGCGTTTATCTCTGTTTTATTCAGTTACTTACATCAAGATAAAAGAAGCATGTTTGAAACAATAATATATTGGAACAATAATGAATATGTTGCATGAAGTAACATAGACTGAGATTCCTGAAGCCACATTCCTCTTTGTCTTTGTGGTGATTTGGGGGAATAAGAATTGAAGAAAAAAGCTTAAAGAAGAAGAAGAATAGACATCTCCGCTTAGTTCTTCACGTGGGGAAAAGGAGGAAGGAATGTATTCGAGTGCTTTTCCTTAGAGTAAGAGGGAATATTAAAGAAATGACAAGAATAATGAATTTTACTAATAGTAGATTTACATAGTAAGGTCATTTTATATAGTATTATATGAATTTTAGAGAGTAAAATTGTGGTATTTAGTTGAAAGTATAGATAGCTAAAGAAACTAGTGCTACAGATAATACTCCAAAACCAAGAAGTGAACCAACATGTGTAAACATTAGACAAACCTAAATAATAAAGAACATGCAATATCTATTCCCAAAGAAAAATATAAAGTATGAAATGAAGGGATATCTCTCTGGTACAGGTTGAGGTCAAGCTGGGAAAAAATTGAGGCAATGTTCTAATAATTGGGACTGCTTAAATCTTAATACATGTTCATCCACAAGACAACAGACATGTGAATAAGCAGAAAATAAATGAAAGAATTACTCTAAGAGAATAAAATTGCTTTAAAGCAAGTGTAAAGAGCATGCAGCTGTGATCATAGAGAGGTATGGTAATTTTTAAAATGGTGAAATAATGGATTTTTCACTCAGAGTTAGGAAAATTTCTCAGATGGAAAACCATGAGCACAGGAAAGACTAGTGAGGAAGAAAGACATCTGCTTAAGGTAGGTGTTTATCATATTAATTAGAAATTTGCCCATATGAGCTCTTTTTTGTCTTGTTTCATGAAGAATACCGTATTTTATTCTAGGACTCAGAAAACATAGGGATTGTGGAGATAAGAGTAAAGAGATTATTACAATGAGAATTTGAAGCAATTTCAGAAAGAATCAAAGGAATGACAAATAAGAGTTCAAGTTACTAAAGGTAGAGCTCACAAAACTGACAATTGTCTAAAGATGAAGTATATATACTCATATATAAACGTGGAAGGAAATAGGCAAAGGCTGCCTGAATAAAGAGAAGCATTATTAACAGAAAGGCTAAGGAAACCCACATAGGTGAAAGGAGAGAATTTCTTTCCGCATTTACCATTATCAGATACACCTTGCACCTGTTAGAGACATGGCCTTTTGCTCCAACATGTATTTCAATTTTAGACAACGTTGTTTCACCTTCTGCCTTATTTCAGGTGGCTTTATATATTACACATTATATTAACATACACACATTTTTTCACATGTGAGTTAACTTACACTTCAAATATAATACAAGAAGATCCTACAGGTTTTTTTCTATACTTTTTATTTTTCTCTATGATTTGTAGCACTTAGATACTAAGAATATATCATTTACCAGATTTATGCATTGAAAATATATTCCCTCTTTCTACTTTTTGACAATTTACTCCTTTCCTTGTGCTCTCAAACAGAAAACCTCTTAAAAGTAATGTGATTCAATTAAAATTTTTTCTTCCTTTAGTTGCATGTTTTAATATTCTTCTCAAAAATACTCCAGCTAGGGGCTGGGGATATAGCCTAGTGGCAAGAGTGCCTGCCTCGGATACACGAGGCCCTAGGTTTGATTCCCCAGCACCACATATACAGAAAACGGCCAGAAGCGGCGCTGTGGCTCAAGTGGCAGAGTGCTACCCTTGAGCGGGAAGAAGCCAGGGACAGAGCGCAGGCCCTGAGTCCAAGGCCCAGGACTGGCCAAAAAAAAAAAAAAAAAAAATACTCCAGCTTATGAATCTTGTATAATGTCTTCTACAAATCTTTATATGTACATTTTAAATCTGGGACAATCATCAACTTAAAATTTATTTTCTGAATTATGTATGAACTGGTCAATATCAGGTCTTTTTAATGTGAAAAAATAAATCATTTGTAGAAATACAATATTTTTCTCATTTCCTGCACTTGATTAGTGTTAACTATCTTGTGTCTGCATATACCAAGCTGTTATATTTTCTCATTGAATAGAACACATGTAGTATGAAGTTATTTTATTATGACAATTCCACAGACATACCTACTGTAACTTTGAACACGTTTGACCCTCTGTAATATATTCCCACACTGCTCCTTACCTCTTCCTTTCTGTTTGTGCTATTGATCTACTTTGTGTCGTTAGGCCAATATCATAAAATTACAATAACTTTCTGTGGGTTTTGATTGAAACCAATATAAATTCTCCAATTGCATTCTTGAAGAATGCTCATGTGTTTTTGTAATGTTTCCATTTTAATGTAAATATTCAAATCAGCTTGTCATCCACTCCCTGAATCCAACCTGTATTTTGAATGCTGTTACATTGCATGTACAGAATTGATATGTATAGTCTCTTTTATCTATTGTAATGGTTATATATCCTTAACTTTCTGCAAATAAAAAGTCCAAGGCTGATTTATCTAGACATATCACATATATTTTATAAGACTTATTTCCAGATATTTCTGTGTTCTTTAAGTTTTGGTAACATATAAATGGTATTATGTAAGTCAATTATTTCATAGTTTCAGCTTTGGGGATATTGTCTTTGTTAAAACAAGTAGTATTGTGTGAGATATTAATATAGATTTTTCTTGTTTCTATTTTTTATTTCAACAATAATACATTCCTGGATTTTTTGGCTGTCTTTGAGTCTTTTTATGACAAGAATATGAACTCCATTATTATTTTGTAATTTAGTTTCCAAATGTTCTAACTCTCAAGGAGCTAAGACGAAAGAACTCTAACAAAAGAGATTATATCACAATCCTTACCTACAAGCGACATAGTAAGGTAAACCATGTGTGTAGTGGTAAGCTTGCAAAGGGGAAGGTTGGTATTTTCTTTATCCATAAGGCCATAGCAGCTATTTACCTTGATGCCAGTGATTATTAGTGATAATGTATACTAGAAAATTTCATTTAACATTGGTACCAGGAGGTAAATAGCTTAGTCTTGTAAATAAATAATGTTGAAACCTATGGGAAATGCAAATAGCTCTATTGTATTGAATAGTATTAGTTTGATACTTCTCTTTTCCTGAATCATCCATCATGATAACAAAGAGTATCAATACAAACTAAAATAACATACAGAGGCCAATCTTGGAGAGAAAATAAGTAAAGAAATTCAAATACAGCATCTTTCCTTCCCCTAATTCAATGTGGACCCAATTTTCAACGAACATTTCGATGAATAACACAAGGACATGTAATTCTTTTTAAGCAGGCAGGCAAGCAGGGGATTTTTTTTGTTAAATATTGAATTTCCAGTCTAAAGAAAACAATTGTTCAAGGAATAGCTCGTTAATAATTTTCTCAGTATGCTCATAATGATATTCATACACAGTAATGACAGATAGAAGGGTATGAAACTTGTATCCCTGTAAGTATTATTTCAAACTGGTAACAATTATAACTGACTGTTGGGCTCACGTAAGGTCAAACACCACAGAGCATAATTCACTCCTTCCTTATAAGAGTTGTTTTTTTTTAAAATAGGTTTCAAACATTTATCAAGCATTGATTCTGTAAGAAGTTAAAGAGAAGGGAAGAAAAGGGAAACAAATAAATGAAATATTTGCCTATTATCAAGTAGTTATCATGCATGCAGTGGAAATTCTAATGGATAGTTATTATGAACCCAAATACTATCTTCCTAAATAAGGTCTTAATCAATAACCATGACTTAGCATGATATTTTAGATATAAAATGATACAGTAGCTCTGGAATCAATATATGCACATTTGAAATTTTTTTTAAATTTCATGATAGAGTAGGTAGCTTTCAGCTTCTAATTGAAGGTGCATGAAAAAGAAAATTACCACACCGATTACCTTTTTTTATACAAATATGTAAATTAATTCAATAAGCTATGGCTTTTAAGTTTTTAAGTAAATAGCTTCTTTACCTTTTAAATACTTCAACTAGAACTACCAGTTAGGAGATTCTAGAAAACACTTTAAACTTACAAAAAAAATTAAATATGTTAAAAAAAAGTAAGGGGCTTTCATGGGAATTTAATAGATTATTAAATGAGTAAAATACAGTTTATTAATCCATGTAAATGTACAATTTGGGGCCTTCTCTAAAAATATGTCTTACTTTTAAAATCTGAGCATATTCATATATTCATTTGCCATCAATCATAGCACGAATGATCTGTTCTTAAGGAATTGTGCCTTTTTTGGTCTGTGTGGCTATAAATTTTCCAGATACTCAAATATATGTAAGTGTAGGTAATATTTCTTAAATTTTAACCGTTATATTTGATTCATAGAAAGCTTTATTTTTCATAACAGATTATTGCAAAAATATATAATACCAAGCAGAGACTCTGAGTTTCTGTGTCATTTATTTTGTATGAGAATATAGGCAAAGAAAGGTAGGCAAAACTGAACAGTCCTTTCACAAAGGTGAGCATAATATTCACTTGATTTTATAGCTAGAAATATATCTTGGCTTACCATACACCCCTAAGCCAGCATTGTTCTGCAATCACAGACTCACCCTCAATATTCAAATATGTGTGAATTAAAGAATCTAATATACCTTTCCATTTCAATCTTACTCTTTAGTGCCCACTTGAATGAGTGTTGTATTTATCTCTCTCCCTATTCTTTCTACTATCAATTAAAGAAGAATACACAAATCAAAGAGTCAATAAATAATGTGAGTTTAGCATTATAAATAGTTTGATTTCATTTATCATTAGCTTGATGGCTTCCCCTATTATTTCTCCTAAACTTGTTTATATTATTATAACACATAGAGAATCATTTAAGATTAAATATTTTACAGAAATATAACACAATATTTAACTTTTATGCATAGCAGTACTGAGGCTTAAACCAGGGCATCCCACTGTCACTGGGCTTTTTTGCTCCAGACTGGTGTTCTACCATTGGAGCCATACCTCTACGCCCAGTTTTTGGTTAGTTGACTGGAGATAAGTTTACAATAGATTTTTCTGGTGGGGTTGATTTTTTTTTCCCAGTCATGGGGATTGAACTCAGGGCCTGAGCACTGTCCCTGGCTTCTTTTTGCTCAAAGCTAGCACTCTACCTCTTGAGCCACAGCGCCACTTCTGGCTTTGTCTATTTATGTGGTGCTGAGGAATCGAACCCAGGGCTTCATGTATGGCAAGCGCTCTACCACTAGGCCATATTCTCAGCCCCGGGGTTGACTTTTAATTGTGATCTCAGCCCAGCCTCCTGAGTAGCTAGAATTACAGGAATAAATCACCATAATAGTAATTTTAAGCAAAATATTTCCACCATTTATGGAAGCTGGAGTGTGTATATATATATATATATATATATATATACGATGCATGGGATGTGATGACACAAACGATGATATTATCAATAGTTTTGCAGTGGGAGGTAGTGCCCAGTGTCTTTGTTCTTTTTTTTTTTTGCCATTCAACCAAAATGCATTTGAGAGAATTTTTCTCAGGTAAGTCCCAAAGGTGCTTTACTAATGATCACAATTTCCATCAGGGACCCCAAAATAAAAGTCTACATTTCACAAAATTCAAAGAGTTCACTGTCAACAAGATTTACAAAATGTCATGTCCTTGAAAATGTGAACTGCAGCATGTTGGCATTCATTTGTCTTTTACTCAAAATTGAGGTCCAGAATAAATGTTGCATGGGCCACAGAGGGCTAGGTCAAAGTTTAAAAGGAAATACAAATACTTCTCTGTATTATTAGCAATTCTAAAATGTGAACTTAATGTGGTGTACCACAAAAACCAACATAAATCATACAAGTCCTTTTGTATATTAGTGGGAAGCTATCAATACAGTTTATGACCCCCAAGGAGATTCTCAAGTTATTGTTATGACTTTTTGAAGACGGGTTGAGAAATGTCAATGAATCTAGGTAGTATTATTTATCTCTTAGTATGAACAATCTAAATAATTTTCTTTAATTCAAGTGGTAAATATGCTGACTCATGTGTTAAGAAAACAACCTACTAAAATGTGTGCATATGAAATGAATTCAAATACGCATGAAAATGTCAATAAAATTCAGTATTTTATGCAATAAAAACTAACTTAAAACATATAAGCTTATATAAGATGATAAGATTTTTATGACATTTACAGTGAAATAGAAGTACAAATTTAAATATAATAAAACCTGAAATAAACATTACTGTATAATTTGAGACTAATAATTTATGTGCATATCCCCAAACAAAAGAGAGCTATCAGTCTAACTTATTATCTATCTACTTGTCTATCTATCCATCCATCTATCCATCTACTATTTGTCTATCACCTGTCTACTACCTCTAACCATCTGTCATCTCTCTATCCATCAATCCATCTGTCCATTGTCTCTGAACTTCCATCCTTCCTTTAATGTATACCTCAGGCTTAATACAATGAAAGGAATAAAAAATTACGAGTTCTGTGAATTTTATGAATTCTTCAAATGCTGTGTTATCAGTTTCTTTAAATGATTGCTCTGTGATTACTGCTACAAGATTTCTGAAATCCTCCATAGCTCTCTATGTATTCCATGGTACTTTGTAACTTTTCATTTCCTCCAACCATATGTATGTGTTATAGTTATACCCAATTCTCATTTGAAATTGTCAAATGTTAGTTTTTCAAGAATTAGTGTGCCATATAGAAGAGAGCATTGGGTTTCAAATAGCATTGCTCTGATGATTAATGATGTTTAGCTTCTTTAACTGACATGTTTGTCTTGCATACAGATTCCAAAGATGTCTTTATGAGATATATGATCTGAAAATATTCTTATTTCATGTTTTGCTGATTTATTTTATGAGCAATCTGTTTCAAAATTCAATTGGTTGTTTATTGTATTACTCTGCTTTTGGCATTTTTTTCTACATGCTATTTGCCTATAGAAAGATTCCCCAAATTATTGATATTTTAATTTCATAAATTGTGCTTTCTACTCTTTACTATTATCTTGTTCCTTCCATTTTTTATCCTTTCAACATTTTTTAAATAATTCCTTTAAGGGTTATTAATAAAATACTGATATTGGCTTGTTCATTTTCTCCACATTTATCATTCTTGCTTATCCTTCACCTCCCTTCATCTCTTTTCTTCCCCAAATTTATAGTTGTCCCCCTTTTATGTCATCCCCCTCCAGATTTAATGAAATACTTATCTTTATAAGACTAGCTTATTCCACTTAGCAGGTTGGTAACAACTTTCATCCATTCTCTTACAAATAACAAACTTTTATATTTTATAGTTAGGTAAAAATCTATTGTACATATTTATGGCTTGCTTTCTTTATCCATTTATTCATTGGTAGCCCATAAGCTGATTCTAATATTTAACTATTGTGAAGATGTGTTTCCATGTGACTTTGATTCCTTAGGGATCAAAAATTGATAAGACTTCATCATGGAAACTGGCATTTTGAACTTTATGTTTCTCAGTACTGCTATGGAGATCTTGTACCACTTGAATCAGGACCCCAGAGTATTTTTAATATGTTTTTGAGGAACCTCCATATTGATTTCCATCATGTCTGGATACGTTTTACATTCCCCCTGTCAATGGTAAAGGATTGCTTTCTTCTGTATCCACACTAGCGTTTATTGTTATTGGCTTTCTTCCTGACAACCATTTTGACTGCTGTAAAATGAATCTCAGGGGCTGGGAATATGGCCTAGTAGCAAGAATGCTTGCTTCCTATACATGAAGCCCTGGGTTCGACTCCCCAGCACCACATATATAGAAAATGGCCAGAAGTGGCGCTGTGGCTCAAGTGGCAGAGTGCTGGCCTTGAGCAAGCTAAGGACAGTGGTCAGGCCCTGAGTCCAAGCCAGGACTGGCAAAAATAAAAAATAAAAAAGAATCTCAATTTTGTTTTGATTTGTATTTCTCAGACCACATATCTGAACCTGAAAATGGAAAGATTGGGAAGATGCAAAGAAGACAATAAAGCCTGAGATTTTACATATTCATTAGTAATTTTGTACATGTTTTAAAAATACTGTTTAGAATATTTGACAAATGCATAGAAATTTTTAAAGGAGAAGTGCTATATATTTAAACAAGTTTTTTTAGCCAAGTGTCAGTGACTCATGCCTATATTCCTAGCTTCTCAGGAGGTTGAGATCTGAGGTTCACATTCAAAGCCAGCCTGGGCAGGGAAGTCTATGAGACTCTTATCTCCAATTAATCACCAGAAAAACTATGGCTCAAAGTGGTAGAGGGCTAACTTTGAGCAGAACAGCCCAGGGACAGTGTCCAGGCCCTGAGTTCAAAGCCCACGACTGACAAAAAAAGGAAGTATGAAAATGAACACAAAATAAACCAAATCTGTGGTCCACACCACCATAGTGTTATAAAAGTTTCTAGAACTTAATTCTCACTTTAGATACAAAGAAAATTTAAAATTAAGTGAATCTTTTATTTTACCTTTATAAAATGGAAAACAAACAAAAAGCCAAATAACACCAAAAAAATCATAAGGAAGATAAGATTTAAAAATTCATAAAATTGAGAAAAGGGAAACCGTATAGAAATAGCTATAGAATCGAATCTGGGCCTGCACCTTACTATTGTTGTACTAGACCATTCTTTGTTACTGTGGTTTGTGTTGTTGGTTCTCTGACTGGGCGAGAGAAATGGCCCATGTGGTGGAGATGACAATCATTTGGATTCACAAACTCTCTGTCTACAGGTATTTAGCAGCAGCCTGGTCTCTAGATGTTTCACCCTCTGTATACTCATCATATTCTGTCCTTCAGCAGCCCATCCACCAATGGTGACTCTTTATATTTTCACTGAATAAAAAGTGGCCTTTGAACAATTGGGACTTCGCTGCTACTTCAGGTAGCGCATGCGCACCTGAATCAAGGTACCAGTTGAATCCCATCCTTAGGCAGTGCAGGCCCAAACCCTCAGAAAGTTATAGTGATAAATTCTGCTTAAACTCTTTCACCCTTCATGGTTACTCTGTGCATTCTATATAACATTAGGCATCAGCTATGATCTTTACCTGTTCGATGTCAGCCATATCTCGGCCCTATTTGTGACAGACAAATGTAACTGCAGACAATGCTTAAAATGTCATGTAGGCAGTTCAACCACTTCCTTCTCTGTTGACAAATTCAGGCCACGAGAAGTTTTTAGAAGAAATAAAATTCTTCCTCTTGTATTTCTACCTAGAAATGTTATATCTACTGCTGGCAGTAAAATGTGAATAGTTAGATGCTTATCTTCCACTGATACAGTTGTTTCTATTTTGAGTATTTATCACAATTATTCCAGAAAGTACCAATCTAACTCTAATAAGTTTGTATTTACGAGAAAAGCTGGTGTACTTTGCTCCTTCCCTGATTATCAATCAGCATTTTTATTTTACCTAAACTATTTCCTTGCGCTTCACTAATGCATTGTAATTAAATAAATTAACAGCTACTTGTTCTTATACGGATAGTGCTTCTTGTCCTTCAAGAGAAGTTACATGTTTTATAGCATTACCTAGTTATACTGTCATTAATTATTGAGTAAGTATAAACAGGAGTAAAAATCACTCTAACAATTTTGCATAAAAGGCTCAGTATCCCATTAACCTAATTTCATATTCTGCTCTTGATATAGCATTGTCTTTACTATTCCCTGGGGCGATGGTCTCCAGCGTATCACGTCTGTATGGGGGAAAGTTTGCAAAGCTGTGCCTCTCATTTCATTGTGGGCCGAGACACTCCACACTGCTGGTGGTATCAACAGCAGGTCTTTATGTATAATGTCTTTAAGTTCATTATGAACAAAAGCACAAAAATCATCAAAGTTTCACCAATCTCTTAGGAAAAATCTAGTCAATGTAAACTCTTCAGAGTCATTCTCTAGACAGTGTTCTATCTGCAGAGCCATTTACAAGGGGCACAAATGGAAATAGCAGCAGAATAGGCATTCCTCCATCTACCGTTCTAGCAGAAGTGGTTTTTCTTAAAGACCACTCTCTGTAAATCTATGTTACACACGCTATTCTTCTTTCAATAAAGTAAATTTAAATATAAAAATAGTTGCACGTGCAAAAATAAAATGCTTGTTATTTAAGGATGAGAAAACCTAAAAAAAAAAAAAAAAAAAAAAAAAGCCAGTTCCTGAAATGAGTAGCCCTTGATGTTGTATAAAGTTCAGAAATCACAAGGGGGCAGTCTTTTACTAAATACTTCAGGCAAGAGGTCAGTGGTTTGTGTATGGCTTTTTAAAATTAAGTTTTCATGATATAGTATTTCATCGGCACTAATATAATTATTCAAAAATAAAGTGCTAAATTTAGAAGATTCTAAGCTCATGCAACCTTTATAAAACTTTATAAAAGTTTAATTCTTTGACTTAATTGCAGCAAAAACCTAGATAGATACTAGAACTTGTTTCGAAATTGCACTATAAACATCAACTTCCTCTTGAGAGTGAATAAATATTTCAACTGAGAACAGAAGTTTCAGAATGATTCTTTTCATTTGCTTTCTAAGCCTCAAAATGTTTCAAAATAACATATTTTCCTGCTTATAGCTATAAGTATGTAGATGAGAATGCCAATTTTAAATGTTTCTTTTTGTCAACTAGCAAATATTTTGTCATTCCAAAACATGTAAAATTTAGACATTTCAATTGAAGTCAGTACTCTATCTTCCATTGGAAAGATATTTTTTCTTCTTTTGTATGATGCTAGTGACATTTAGAGTGTTTCAAGGCTGATGTGAGATCTGTGGGTGAGTCAACTTCGGTAAATACCATTGTGGCCAAACCAGAGACAGAAAGAACAGGAACCAGGGATTTATGAGCAGAAAAGAACTTCAATATAAATGTGACAAATGTTATTTTAAACTACTGTTATGTGACGTATGTTAGGATATTCCAATATACCCAATAAATATATTCACTGATGTGGTATTATCAGAGCAATTTAAAATGTTCTATTCAGATTTCATTGTTTCAAATAGATGATTCTGATTAAAGTGATGCCAATAATCTAAAAATATGTAAATAATACATATATATAAAATCATATTTACAAGGGTAACTGGAGTATCTGGAAGTGCTAGGCCTAACTGAAAAGAACCCTGCATGAAAGATGGAAGCCAGATATATTTCTCGTTATTCAATGTAATTAGTAGTAAAATTGTGATTGGATCAATTCAGTCTTGAGTTTCTCAATTAATTATCAAAAATGAAATATACCATCTTAAGTATGTTTCTAGTTACATTACCTGTGATTTCAATATTATTCTAATAATAGTTGTATCTAAAAACATTAGTTCTTCAACTAATTAAGGAGAGAATAGAAGACCAAGGCAAAGTATATACTTAATAGCATTCTCTTAGCTATGACACTGTAATAATTGTATAAATTTTAAAGCAACCTGTAAAAATGGCTGAGATTTAGGAGATTAGCCAGGCAGAGACAAACTTGTCTCTACAAAGTTGCAGGAGTTTTAAAAATAAAAGTGAGACAACACTAGTATTAACATCATCCACATCATTATAAGATATCATGAGAGTTTTCATAGTTTCTTCTTTTAAAAAAAGTCTGTTCTCTTTAAGTAGGTATAAGCAGAAATTGCCATTCAACAAAGCAGTTTGTGAGTATTATGCATCTTGTTCAATGTCACCTTTTAACATTCTCACTCAATCTACCCCTTCCTTCACTTTTCTTAATTTTGTAGGATATACAGTGAATTTTGACCACATTCTCCTCTACTTCTCTATGCTTATCTAATCCTCTCTCCTTTAC
This sequence comes from Perognathus longimembris pacificus, assembly GCF_023159225.1. Lineage (NCBI taxonomy): Eukaryota > Metazoa > Chordata > Mammalia > Rodentia > Heteromyidae > Perognathus > Perognathus longimembris. The sequence goes on along the minus strand of NC_063181.1, from coordinate 13,659,225 downwards.
CCCATCATATCCTTTTCAAATACCTGTTTCCTGGTGTTTTTGTTTAATTATGATATTCTCTTTCTAAGTAATTACACTATTTGAATTCTTCCCTGAGTCTATCATCTTTCATTTAATATGTTTGTACACACTCTATACCACCCAAAGTATTTATTTATATAGTTATGTTTATTCTTGTTTTACTAAGATTTTTTTTTTTTTTTTGGCCAGTCCTGGGCCTTGGACTCAGGGCCTGAGCACTGTCCCTGGCTTCTTCCCGCTCAAGGCTAGCACTCTGCCACTTGAGCCACAGCGCTGCTTCTGGCCGTTTTCTGTATATGTGGTGCTGGGGAATCGAACCTAGGGCCTTGTGTATCCGAGGAAGGCACTCTTGCCACTAGGCTATATCCCCAGCCCCTTTACTAAGATTTTTTTAAAAAAATTTATTATTAAGTTGTTGTACAAAGCATTTACAGTTCCATAAGTCAGGTTATGAAAGCAATATATCTTGAACAATGTCACCCCTTCTTTTGCTCTGCCCCACTTGCCTTTTAGAATTTACTTTTTATTTATTGTTGGTGCATTCTACCACTTGGACACACCCCCTGATTTTGAAGCCTGTTTTGTGCTCGTTATCTTTAAGATAGAGACTTGCTTTTTGCCATTGAGCTGTAATCTTATACATCATTCCAGCCCAGTCTGGCTGGGTACTCATAACAGGCTCAACCTATTACACAACTGTGGTGACAGTCATACACCATTGTGCCCAGCAGGTGAAAAAAATGCTCATATCTATTGCCTGAACTGGCCTCAAATCAGAATCATCCTAACCTTCACCTCCCAGGTAGTCAATTGGAAATTAACTTCTAAATAGGAAACAGTTATAAAAAAGATTGCATGGAAGAGGATCCTGGAAAAGACAGATAAATACAAAGAAGTTGAAATGGCTTACAGCATATCATGTTGGGGGAATAAGAGTTTGGCTAATGAGTCATTGACCCCTGGTGAAAGAATAAATCATATGTTTAAGATTGGCAGGCATATGACAGAAAGGAATGAGAAGAATATGACCGTAACAGGGGCCAACTAAGTGGTGCTTCCTGTTTGCGAAATCGGCTTGCCCTTTGTAGAAAGAGTTGTGTTCACAGCTGTTCTGTTGTCTAACCTGTATCCTATGCTGTGGGTTTGTACTGACTACTGCAGCTTTATAAGTCTTACTTTCTTTAGCTAGGAAATGGGATAATAAAAATAACTTTATTATTTCTCTGTAGTTTATTGTTTGAATTGAATGAAGTCACCTCTGTGACAGCTTTGAATACACTATAAAGCATTCAACTGGTATTATTATGGTCTGGTCTGATAAGCTGTCATTGGTGAGAATGCCGGATTCCTCAGAATTTACCCTGACATTGATAAGGCCGAAGAGAAATATAACAAATAATAGTTCCTTTTGTGAAGCCCAATAAAAACACACCCATGTCTATGAAACATGATGTCAGGGCATTGGTTTGACTTTAGTGATGTATTCAATTTCCCAGAGCTTTTTAGTAGCAGATAGGATGTTAGTTGACTTACAATGCTCCAAAAAATGTTTTCTTTACTTCAGAGATCAAATACTAACATTCTAGCCATAATAATTAGAAAGGATAAGACCAAAGGACTTTCCTTAATCAAGATTAATATTATACTTAATCAAATCAAGGAATATGATGCCATTTGTTTGCCTAAATAAGTTAACAAATTAATTTATTCAGTTATTTTTCAAGGTGGTTGTAATAATATTGAGAATCAAAAAGATCCAGAGCAAATGAACCACAAATTGTACACATTTTAATGGAAAAGCTATGTTATGTTACTGTTCCTATTCTAAATGCTCACCCTAACCCATTTCACTTTTAAATTAAATAATATTTCAAATTACATAATCACCATGGGTACATATTGATTTGGTTTCCAATGTATTCTGAGTATATTCTCTTTTCTGCTTACTCAAAGAGCAATTTAATATCTAAAAAGAACATCCTGATTTTTATTTAGCATTTTTCAGTATCAAAGTTTGGAATTTAGTTGACTTCTTGACTTGAGAATTTCAAGCCAATTCTAATTTATCATTATTTCTTCACTTAATTGCTGATCAGAATTGTTTCCTTTACCAACACTTCAGAACTAAGTTCCTATGACTATTTTACACCATATTAAAATATCAACAATAATTCCATAGCAAGATTACGTTTCCTATGGAATAAATTTGTTACTTTGAAATGAATTGATTTGAAATTAATATTTATTTCTTTATTGAAAAAATTTCTCCTCATTACCTTCTATATGCTGGCCACTATTCTTAGCACTAAGCACATACCAATGGGAAAGTACAGTGAAAATGTGCAATTAAGTATCTAGTTGTGAGAAAATTACATTTGACAGCATGCATATATTGATTAGTATATTTTGGATTAAGAGGAAATAAATCCCATGGTACATTAGAAGAGGGTAAGAACTTTTATATCTATTGCATTTTTTCCTTTTCCTTTGATGACCTACCTTTACAAAACTGGCATTCTCAACTTAATTAAACTCTCCATGTATACATTTAGACACATATTTTGATGCTCAGCCCAGACTGCAGACATTGCTCAATACAATTCCCCAATTCCTGTGAGAAAGAACCGATTGTTCTGGTTTAAGTGAATGTTCCAGCCCATGATGGACCAGAGCCAAAAGTTGTCTTGCACACCTCCAGTCTGCGGATCATCCCTGTGTACAGAGAGGCGTTCTCACCTAATAGGGAGATGGTATCCACCTTCAGGGTGCCTTGCCCTTTTATCGGGTAGTTCTTAACTGTGAAATGACTTCCTGAGACCACAGTCCCAGAGTTCACCCTCAATCTCCATTGTCCAGTTTGAAAAGAGAGTTTTGCTCCTCCATCTCTGTATGCTTTTCTAGGAAAATGTCTTCACATTTTCTTTAATCCTCAGATCTCACTGCTCAGAATAAGTTAGTAGGTTTGAAAAATTAGTATGTAGCAATATGACATTGTTTGTTGTTATTGGAGGCTGACTTTGCCAGCAGAAATAGTTGGGATTTTTTTTTGAAACCCATGGACTCTCCCAGTATCCTGATTTTGGATAATCTACCACATTGTTTGTCTTAAGCATATTTTGTTTGTCACTTGCGAATGAGTCTTTACAAAGGATGAAAATAAGTAGAATTTCTATGCCACTTAATTAGGAAAACTACCATGTTTACATTTACAAGAAACAGTAGAACATGTTTGTTCGATATCTCAAATATATCAAAACCAAACCAAAGTTCATATAAAAATTTTACCAAACATATATAAATAATGAAAGGCCCAAGATTTTAAAGATATATTTCAATAGATGATATCTGTTTCTGTGAGAATGACCCCATTAAAGTATTTAACAAACTCTACTTTGAGCTAAGTGTCTTCAGAACTAAACTTATGAATCACTCCTAGTCTCTCACTAAATGAGTAGAAAGAGCTGGAGGAAATGGTTTGTTCACAACCAATATAGAGCAAAAATTCAGAAATCTTTCATGTATAGAGAAAAATTTTGTTCTTATTTTGAAATACAGAAACACTCTTCCCCTCATGGAACTTAATGATTTGTAAGTATATTACTCATTATTTCATCTCATAAATAAATCATTTTTTGACTGAAAGCTCTCTTCTGACACTTGGAGTTCAATGTTAAATCATTTGTAGAGACATCACTGTCCTTTGGTAAGGAAATTGACATAAAAATAACAAAGGCTAAAATAGAAATAAGAGCACAAGGTAAAAACAGACAGAGGATTCATGGGAGAAGAATCTAGCATTTCAGAGAAGAATGGATTCAGGAAGTTTCTTGAGAAATGGAGCATCAAATAAAAATTGTCACACAGGAAAAAAGGGCCTTTCATCATAAAGGAGATAGTTTATACAAAAGCACAGAGATATGAGAGAGATGTGTGCATTGAGGTGAACTCAATCCATGTATGGGAGATAGGACAAGAAGAGTGAGGTGAACACTCAGTATGAACACAAACACTCAGTATGGATTCTGAAAATCCTGGGAAAGGCTCTATGTAGTATGAAGAGCAAAGCCTTGCTTTGGGAATAAAGGAGCAAGTCACCTGAGGTGTTGAAAGAGTAGGTGACATGAACTAATTTAATTTTGAAGTTGTCATTCTGACAAACACAATGACATACTATTAAACACCCACCAGATGTCAAAGAATTCAAAGGTCAAATGACATGGAAAGGTAAAAAGATCTGGGACAACCAGAGTGCTCCAACATATCTTGTGGAAGTTTCAAATGTACACTCTTTGTGAAAATCATTTACAATGTGAAAAGCAAAATAAAATCTACCCCATGACCCAAAATTCCATTCCAAGATACTGGTCCATGATCAATTTAAACATAATTTTTAAAAAGAAACTTAAACAAGAATATTCACAGTGCATTTTCTGGGGAGAATATTTTTTCCTAATCTCTGTGAGGAACATGATTCATGATATTTATTAAAGCTCCTTTGAAATTTAATATTCTACAATTTTTAGAAAACATTCTCCATTGAGGTAACCACTTTTATAGATGCATGAAAGTGAACTACAGTGGAAAACAAAATGGCATACAAGGTTCTCAGTGAAGAGAAGGATGCTTCATTTCAGGTGAAAACAATGGCACTGATGACCCACGAAAGAACAGATTTCATAGAAAGTTCAGAAAAGGATTCACATGTTATCATATGGTGTTCTCTAGGGTGGTGAGTAGAGACAAAAAGAAAAATCAAGAAGAGAAGTATTTTTATTTCATTGTTAAAAATGTAGAAACTCAGACACATACCAAAAGGGGGAAAGACCAAGAATAGCAACACAATACTGAAGGAAAACATAGTTAGAGGGTTGACATCCCTAAACGTCAATATTCGCTCTAAAACTTCATGCATAATAGCAGAGTGGTATGGATGAAAGGTTAGTCAGTTAGAACAGTGGAATATCAGACAATTCAGAAAAACAACACACACACACACACACACACACACACACACACACACAAATATACCCAACTGATCTTTCCCAAATGAGGAATAGGATGAATAAAAACAAAATACTCTCCATAAATATTGAAAGAACATACAGACGTACACGTGAGAAGAAATTTTCAACTACACTCAGAATTTATAACTTCAATTAAAAAGTGAACTCCAGATGAATTCTAGAACCCAGTTCCAAATGTAAAAGTATCAAGCTGTGAGAAAATAATGTAGAAGAAACACAAATTAACCTTGGATATGGCAATACCTTAGTTGATACAATGCCAAAAGTACAGCTCATGAAAAAAAAATCAGGAAGTTCACTTCATTAAAATTTAAAAGTTTCTGCACTGCCAAAGACACTATTAAGAAAATGAAGAAACAAGCTCGAGGTTAGGGGAAAAAATTATGAAAGACTACTCTAATAAGGATTTGTTTGTTGTTTTAAATACACAAAGAATTAAAATTGAATGACAAAGAAACAACACAATTTGAAAACTGACCAAAAGCTTAAATAGTATTCTTACCAGCAAAGATACACATATCACAAATTCTCAAGTGGACAGGTTCAATGTCATGTGGTGCTAAGGAATTAAAAATTATAACAACAAGTTACTATTCATATTTATTATTGTAGGTAAAATAGTAAATCTAACATCTTTAAATGCTGAGGAAGACAGGAAGCAAAAACAACTCGCCTTCTCTATCGAGAGCAAATGGAAAAATGTACAACCCTCATGAAAAAAAATCGACATCTTTGTATGAAGCCAAATATTCTTTTACTACATCCTAGTGTTCACATTCCTTGGCACTGACCCAACTGAGTTGAAAATTCATACCCACACAGAAGTCTGCTAAGCATTGTTTATAATACCATTATCCATAATTACTGAAGCCTGGAAGCAGCAAAGAAGTCTTGGAGTGAACAGGTAAATGATAGAACATCCAGACAATAGTATATTGCTCCACATTAAACAGAAAGAAGCCACCAAAAACCACAAACATACCTTAAATTCCTATTGCTGAATATAAAAGACCACCTGTAAAGACTTTAAGATTGTGTGATTCCAACTATCCAGGCATCGTGAAAAGGAAAAAGAATGATGAGAGTCTGGAGATGAAAAATTGCCAGATTCAAGAGCAAAAATGTGGGGCTGGGGATATAGCCTAGTGGCAAGAGTGCCTGCCTCGGATACACGAGGCCCTAGGTTCGATTCCCCAGCACCACATATACAGAAAACGGCCAGAAGCGGCGCTGTGGCTCAAGTGGCGGAGTGCTAGCCTTGAGCGGGAAGAAGCCAGGGACAGTGCTTAGGCCCTGAGTCCAAGGCCCAGGACTGGCCAAAAAAAAAAAAAAAAAAAAAAAAAAAAAGAGCAAAAATGTGACTAAAGGGAAAAATCAAGGGAACTTTGGAGCATCAAATTATCTTGTCTAGCATGTCAATGGTAAGTATGTAGCATTTTCCTTTGGTCAAAACCCACAGAATACACAGCACAAAGGGTGAATCCAAATGTTAACTATGGGCTTTACTTAATGATGATAATAACATATCAATATTTGATGTAGGGTTAGTACCATCTGCCATTCAGAAACAGGGTGTTCGTGACTATGTCAGGAATCTAATCATAAATGGAGATAATATTTTACTTGTCAATTTTCTAGGCAATTAGAATCCTATTCAGAAAATAATTTCCAAACTTTTCCCTATTTTTTCCTGAAGTACTACCAGTGTTCTTGGTCTTACATGAGGATTTTTGTTGTATTTGGAGTTGATCTCTGTACAGGGAGGGAATTATTGGCCCGGTTTCAGTTTCCTGCATGTGGGTAATTAGTTTTCTAAGCACTATTTCTTGCAAGCTGTCATTTCTTTGGTGTAGATTTTGTATCCTGTGTCAAAAAATTAGATGGCTTCAGCCATGTGGTTCAGTTCTGTTCCTTTTACCCTGGTTTCTGGTTTTGTGCCAGTGCCATGTTATATTTGTTACTATGGCTCTGCAGTATAATTTGAAGTCTGGTATTGAACTACCTCTCATGCTAATCTTTTGCCCAGAATTGCTTTTACTCTTGTGGTCTTCTATATTTCCACACATGAATTTTAAGACTTTATTTTTTGTGAAGAATTAAATTGGGATTTGATGAGTGTTGCACTGAGACTGTAGGTTGTTTTTGGTGCTATAACTATCTTGGCAATATTAATTCTGCCACTCCATGAAGAGAGAATGCCTCTCTACATTATAGTGCCTTTTTCAATTCCTTTCTTCTTCAAGACTTGATAGTTTTCATTGTAGATGTCTCTCATCTTTCTTTTTCAACCTAAGAAATTATACTTGCTACATAGAATTTACATCTTCATTTTTTTTATGTTGCTTCATTTCCCAAAAGTCTTCATCAGAGTTAGGAGTTTTTGGCAGACTCTTTAGGATATTTTAGGTATAGGATCATATTATCTTCAAAATGGCAGCTTAACATCTTTGATTACTTGAAATCTTTATTCCCGTCTCTTATCATACTGCCTTGTCTGGGTAGAAATTCTAGTACTACACTGAAAAAGAGTGGGGCAGTAGGCAACTTTACCTTTTTCCTGACCTTAGTGATTAAGTTTTGTCATATATAGCCTTATTATGCTTATAGCTTATTATGCATGTAGCTTTATGTTGAGGTGCATTCTTCCTACAATAAGTTCTTTAGAGCTTTTATCATAAAAATATGTAGAATTTTGTCCAGGATTTTTCTCTTTCAATTGAGATTATCGTGGTTATCTTTGATTCTGTTTACATGCTGTGTTATATTTACTTATTTGCATATGTCCCTCCACCTTCACATTAGTGTAATAAACCCAACTTGATAGATTTTATTTAAAAAATACTTGGAAGGGCTGGGAATATGGCCTAGTGGCAAGAGTGCTTGCCTCATATATGTGAAGCCCTGGGTTCGATTCCCCAGCCCCACATATATAGAAAATGACCAGAAGTAGTGCTGTGGGTCAAGTGGCAGAGTGCTAGCCTTGAGCAAAAAGAAGCCAGAGACAGTGCTCAGGCCCTGAGTCCACACCCCAGGACTGGCAAAAAAATAAAATAAAATAAATAAAAATAAATAAAAAATACTTGTAAAAGTGTTGTTAAATTCCATTTTCAAGTATTTAAAAAAGTTTCTTCAAAAATAGTTTCAACCATCACACCAAAAATTAATATACAAAATGCAATTTTAAAAAAAGAAAGATCAAATAGCTCAATTAACATATGGCAAATAAATTGAGCAGATATTTCTTAGAACAAAAAATCCAAGTGTATGATACATACTTGAGAAAATATTCAGAATCCCTTGCCACAAAGGAAGTACACATGAAAACTACACTAACATTCCATGTCACCTCAGGCATAGCTGCAATCATCCAGAAAATAAACAGCACCAGATGTTGGTGAGATTGAGAGGGAAAAAGCAACCTTCGTATAGCTCTTGGGCACATATCCAAAGTTGTCTTAATCAACATACAAAAGAACAAACTTCTTTTCAAATGGTATTTCCACATGTTTTAGTCAGCGACTTTACATTATGTCTCTAAAACCAAATAACTACTGAATAAGTATAATAAGGTCTAGGATAGACCTTTCAGAGGTTCACAAGAGCTCAACAGCTACAGACATATGATTATATAGGATGAAGCTAAGCAAGATGACCTCCAAGAGATGGGACCAGTTGGATTTCAATGTTGTTGTTGGGTTTTACGTAGTAGGGAATTTCCTGTGGCAAACACCACGTGGTTACTATATATGATTTTGGTACACTGGATATTGTATATATATTTATCTGAACTAGGGAAGTGAAAGAAAAATGAGGGAGGGTGTAATAAATATGATAAGAAATGTAGTCACTACTTTATTATGTAACTGTACCCCCTGTGTACATCACCTTGTCAATAAAATTCAATTTAAAATAATGGGAACAAGAACATCATTACAGGGGCCTAGTGATAGTGTGCTTGCCTCCCATACATGAAGCCCTGGGTTTGATTCCTCAGCGCCTCATATACAGAAAACGGCCAGAAGTGGCGCTGTGGCTCAAGTGGCAGAGTGCTAGCCTTGAGCAAAAAGAAGCCAGGGACAGTGCTCAGGCCCTGAGTTCAAGCCCCAGGACTGGCAAAACAACAACAACAACAACAACAAAAAGTAACTTAATTGCAGATACTTTAATAACATAACCATGTTTTAAAAAGGTTAAAAGAACTTACAATATTACATAAATATCTCAACCTAAAAACAAAAAAGAACATCATTACAAGGATGATTTAATAGATGTAATATCTTAGAAGCACTTAGAACAAGTGAAATGTTGTGTTGCTTATGTTCTAATTTGAACAAGCTCCTGGTTCTGAAACTGTTCCTAAACATTTCTTTTGGATATTTATCTTAAAGTAATATTTTTTTTAGTCTGAGTAGGTGTTTCCTTCATATTTTATTACAAATGAATTAAATTTGGAGACATAAGAGGTATTGTCATAAATAGAAGGTTTCAAGTACTCATGTTATTTAGTTGAAACTGTAAACAGTGGTACAATATGCCAAAATGTTCCAGAAAAATCTGTCCACTTATACTGGTTTTGTACCTTTTGCAGATATTTAAAGGTTAGTCAAAGACTAAACATCATGTATGAAGAAAATAAACACCTAAGAAGGTCAAAGAATTGTTTTAAATTTCTGTTTGGGAGCAATAAATTAGCCTTATAAGATTGTTTTAGGAATTATTAGACACTGTATGATAATATATCACTATCAAAATGTTTAGCAGTTATCTCTGGCCAAGGCAGGTAATATAAGACCTGTGGTTGGCATTAAAAATAGATCACAGGCTAATTATTAACAACTGTAGAAAATCTGACCCTCTTGCTTGTGTCTGGGATAGGTAATGATGGAAGAAAATAAATACATTTTTGTTATTATAACAAGGATTTATAGGAATGTAAACTTGTAGTAATGGGTAATTGGTTAGTTCAACCAATCATTTTATAATATAATATTATGTGATTATGTAAAACCACATTCTTAAATATGTCTTGATAATCACAACTGGCCTTCTGAGGAACTTTAAAATAAAATTTATTGCAAATTAATGCCATAGAATGATAGATATTCAAGTTCCTATTGTTTCACATTCCTTCCAATACATTTTTTCTCCTCATATAATAATTAAATATCTTATGGTGTTTTATTTCTATTTCTCTTTTAGCTAGTGATACTCAGCATTATCTCATAGATCTATTTCTCATTTCCATGTTTTCTATGAAGAAAAGTTTTAGTTGACTTATTTGATTCTTTTCTTCTGTGGAATCCTTACAAGTTCCATAAGCATTTCAAAATGTAGCCCTTTTCCAGATATATAGTTTCCACATGTGATGCTTTGCCTTTCTTTTTCATTTGTTTCTTTTGCTGTGCAAATGTTTGTTTGACCAGTGGGACACAATAAAGATCTCCCAAGGAAGATCTTAAACATATTATCAACTGGTCTTTGAGAAAGATGCTGAGACTACACAGTGGAGAAGTGACAGTCTTGTCAATGAATGTGACCAGTAAAATGGGACACTCAAAAAGAAATGAAACTGAATACCTACTTTATAAGTTAGACAGAAACCAACTCAAAATTGATGAAAGACTTAATGTTTATAAAACCCCTAAAGTTGTTAAACTTCTAAAAGTGTGCATAGCGGCAAAGCTTATTTATATTGCGCTTGACAATTACTTCTTAGATACAACATTAAAAGTCCAGATAATAAAACCAAAAAGAGAGACTAATAGGACAAGAATCAATGACATAACTTCAAGACATGACAGATTACTTTTATTTTTTGGCATATGTTTTAATTCATCGCTAAGCATTTTGTAGTTTCCAGATTCCCTGACTTTGTCCAGCAATGTAAATTAATGGCAAATCTAAGGGGGGAGACTTACAGATTTGAAAGCATAGATTCTTCTATTTCATGAAGTAATTGCAAACTGCAATGCAGCAGCCTTCTTAGCAAAATTAAACACTGTTAGATGTATGTCATTTTCAAAATGAGTGACAGTTCTATGTCAATGGTGGGATTTTAACCTCCTTGGAAGCATTTCTGTCAGACATCTCAAAGAAATGGCCAATAGTTGAAAGGAAAGGACACATAAAAATAAAATATGAATTTTAGATTTTTGAAAGGGGCCATGAGGCACAAGAGGCAATAAGCTGTCTGGGGAAAAGGCAGAAATTTGGGGGATAATCAACAAGTTACATTCTGCCAGAGATAATACAGTGATAGTCATATTTCCTGATCAATTCTGTTTGTCTTTAGGGAAAATCTCCTATGCTGGTAATTCCTGATTGTCAAGTACTGTTATCTAGTAAGTGGTTTGATTATAATATTTAGGTCTTGCAGTAGGGAGTTTTAATTATTATTCTGTTATTCACCCATCATTCTACATTGCATGTGTTGAGAATAAATATGTGAATGGATTGCAGGAAATGGATAGGAAATGATAGGGTATATGTATTCCACATTTCTCAGGAAACACAAATTTAAGCTAACAGGTCTAAAATTATAAATATACACACTATATATTGTTATACTTAATGTAGGGTTGAGTATCACACAATGCTTCCTCTACTTTTCTACAAAACTTCTGTTCTTACCCTCCCCAGACATCTGAGAACATTCTTTTTCTTCCCTTCCTTCCTTCCTTCCTTCCTTCCTTTCTTCCTTCCTTCCTTCCTTCTTTCCTTCCTTCCTTCCTTCCTTCCTTCCTTCCTTCCTTCCTTCCTACCAGTGATGGGGTTTGAACTCAGGGCCTGGGCCTGGGTGCTATTCTTGAGTATTTTGTTATAGGATAGTGCTCTACCACTTGAGTTCCAGCTTTACTGGCTTTTATTGGTGCCTAATGTGAGACAAGTCTCTCAAAGTCTTTCTTTAAAAAAAAAATTATTGTCAAGGTAATATACAGAGGGGCTACAGTTACATATATAAGGTAGTGAGTACATTTATTGTCATACATGTTACTCATTCCGTCATTGTTCTCCCACTTTACCTCCCCTCAATCCCTCCCACTCGAGTTGCACAGTTAATTTCCAACATATTGTCATGTGAGTATTACTGTTGCATTGGTTCCCCTTTCATCCTTTGTCTCCCCATTTTGATGTTCCCCTTCCGTTCCCTAATTCAGATAAATGTATATATAATACTCAAGTGTTTCAAAATCAAATACAGACAGTTACAACAAAGGATAAGCCATAGTGAAGAAAAATGAAAGAAAAAAATAAATAATTTCACAAAGTACATTAAAAATAACAACCATGAGAAACCTCGTTTCCATATTTTGAAGTTCATTTCACTTACCATTTTCTTATGTGATCATATGTACGTATCTATTGAGCTATTGTGAAAAATCATATTAAGTAAAGTCAGCCAGACCCAAAGAAACATAGATTCCATGGTTGACCTCATTAGCAATAATTATCATATGTCTAGGGTAGTCCTAGCAGAGGATCACAATAGCTCAAAGACTTTCTTGCCCTGGCAGATTTCAAAAGGCGATCCTTAGATCTCAGCCTTCTGAGTAGCAAGGATTACAGGATTAAATTGGCTTTGAGAACAAATACAATTTCAAGGTTATTTTCCAATTTGTTCAAGCGCAGTTGATTCTGTCCTTCAGCTTAGAACAAAGGAGGAACTCCACTTTTGCTGGGAAATGTTACTACAGCTAAATTTCCAGCCAAGATATCTTTACAACATGCCGTATAGTATATAATAAAGTACTACATTTTTGCCAACAATAAAGACAGCAAAACTCAATTGGAAATGTGAAAGTTGTGAAAGGATCCAAAAGAAATCTAGAGATTTTATTATTTTAATGCACTGTGAAATTATTTCTTTTTTCTTTGGTTTTCTTCCCTATGTTTTAGCACCTGCTGTCACTGTATTCGATTTTGGTTAGGGAAGGGAAAGGGAAGGGAACATCAAAATGGTGAGACAAAGGGTAAAAGGTGAACCAATATAGCAATACTTACAAGACAATATGTTGTAAACCAACTGTGTAACTTGGGGTGGAGATGGGGCTGGGTATCAGGAGGCAGGAAGGTGGGAGAAAAATGAGGGGGGATGAGGCAACAAGTTTGATAAGAAATGTACTCACTATCTTATGTATGTAACTATCTTATGTATGTAACTGTAACCCCTCTGTAAATCACCGTGACAATAAAAAATTTTAAAAAGAAATCTAGAGATTTGAGACCTGATAATATAATAATTGAAATAATCTTACTGATGGTTCAATAGTTTAGCAATGATAACAGATGATAGAATCATTGAAGTTGATAACTAGTGAAAATATTAGTTCATTTTTACCTACCTTTCCTCTTTAGGGAAAAGCATATACTGACAAAGATAAAGCACAATATCTTAGTAACCTGGGTGAAATTAACAAAAAAGCAGATATTAATAATATTGGCTAGAGTACAAGACTGAGGAGACTGAAAAGGAGGAGGTAACAAACCGTACAAGAAATATACCCAAGGCCTAACATATGAAACTGTAACCTCTCTTTACATCACTTTGACAATAAATAAGAAAAAAAATAAAGACAATAACAAGTGAAAACTCCTAAGTATGGTGATTGGCATAGTCCCAGAAACTTTATAGACTGGGTTAACTATGGCCAAAAAACTCTAACCCATGAACCTCCTCTAACTACAAATGAAAATTCTTTAAACTAGCTGGAGAAAGACAACTTACCTTTCCTAGAGAACAACTCACATAGAATTAAATTCCTCAGATGAGACAGAGGAGAGCACATGAGGTTTTGAAAAAAATACTGAATGAAAAGAATCATGGATTATATATCTGGTAAGACTATGATGAAAGAAATCGAAAAGTAAAGTCCATTAGCAAACATCCCTTTGAAGTATGGCTACAGGAAAAGTTCACAGGAGGAAAAAAATGAGAACAGAAAGAAGTCTTAGAAATTCAGAAGGAAATAAGAACATTGTAATGGATAAAATAAAAGGGTAAATAAAAGACTTTTCTCATGGGTTCTTTAACTCATATTTGATATTGGAAGCTACATCTGTAGCACCTTCTATGTGAAAAGAAAAATATTTAAGGACATTATATTTAGAAAGTAAAACTAAGTCGAAGTGCTCTTTCTTTCTATACTTCATTCAAACTTCATACTTTATGCCAACTCTCAATCTTAATTCCTTAAAATATATCTAAATCAACCATGAGAACTATATCTTTGTGAAAAGAACTATCAACAATTTGACAGAATTGAATACCATTAGAGCATTTTTCAGACACGTAGAAGAAAAATAGAAATTAATAACAACACATGAGATATCTACAAACATTTGGAAATTGAGCAATATTTTTTTCAATAATTTCTCAACACACTATCAGTCAAAGAATTCTTTCAACTTATCAGTTGGAAGAATAATCTGAAAAAAGCATGAAGCTGGATGAAAATGAATACATAATATATCAAATATGGGGTCAGCAGCTACCTTAATGTTACATTTCCAGAACTTAAATCTCATATTAGATAAAAAGAAATTCTCAAATTAATTAAATCCATTTTTCACGTTAATAAAATAGAAAACAGAAAAGCAAAATAACGCCAGGTAATCACAAGGAAGGTAAGATTTAAAAATGAATAAATTTGAGAAAAGAAAAATAGTGCAAAAATCCATGTATCAGAAAGGTGGCTCATGAGAGGGACAAACATGGAGAGAAGACATGAATTACCATTAGTAGTAATAAAATGGCTGTCATCCTTCAGCCATCAACAGAATGATGAGTATATTTGAAATAAATATACTTACATAGATAAAAATTTCAGGAAAAAAATGTGAATCAATGCCTCAACTCAACCAACTACCAAAATTCTGCCAAAATTCTGCCAAAATGAAAACCATAACTTGAATTAATCCTATATCGAATAGAAAATGTTCATGTGCTATTTAACGGCTCTTTTATTTTATTTTATATTTTTAGATTTGTTTTATTTTTTTTCAAATTTTTATTATCAAACTGATGTACAGAGAGGTTACAGTTTCATACGTTAGGCATTGGATACATTACTTGTACTGTTTGTGGCCCTTTTAAAAGTCAAGAAAAATATCTTAATGTACAGTCTAACCCAAGATAACTTGAGCAGTGTTGTCCTTAATTGCAACCACAAGCTTGATTAGTACAGTCAATCTTTTATATTAGTGTTGCTTGCCTACACACAAGGCCATCTGCCCCCTCATAAATTTGTATCCTTGTAATTAGTGCATATTGAAATTTTGGAAAAGTTTTCCTTTAAAATAGCAATCAATATCTCTCAGTTTGTAGCAAAAAAAAAAAAAAGTAAGTTTTAATTGCCTCCTTGGCCATATCTCAGTATCATCTACTTAGTAATCAATTCATTTAATCAGATTTACCCTCTGGTTTACATGTTGCAAAATGCCTTCTTCAGAATTACAGTAATTGAACTGACTGATGTGTTTCTCAGTTATTACACCTTTTTAAATGTGTTTATCAACTTAATGTTTTTGCTTAATTTAAATTACAAGAAGGACTATTTATAAAATTCAGTGTTTAATATATTATGAGTTTGCTTAAGTGGGACCCTCTCAGACAGAAAACACAAACAAAAACCTATTAAAATATTTTCCTGCAATTCCATTCTAGTTTTGACTTATTTTGAGAACTCCAGTGTAAATCTTAGTAATCATGATTACTTTCTACTAAATTAAGAACAAATGACTTGTGAATTATATGGCCTCTGTAAGTGAAATTCCCAAATGAGATGCGAAGAAGTCTACACTTATAAATATACGATTCTCGAGATTTCATTATATTTTTCTCCTCCCCTAATGTGATTAGTTTAAGCTCTTCTTAGATGCTTCTGACGTATGACCTCACAGTACATGGCTGACTTTTATAGATCAAGTGCATCTCTGTCCTTATAACATAATGTCACAGATAAAGCGTGTTCCTAGGGTGACAGGATCAGCCTTGCTGTTGATCATGAATGAGGTATTAGAAGTGACAGGTAAAGGTGCTTGGAATCTGAAAACCTTTGTCAACCTGTGGATTCTAACTCCCAAGAAGATATGTTTGAAATGAACTTTACAACTTAGAGGGGGAGGGGAGGAGGAGAGGGAAGGTGGGAGAAAAACGAGGGAGGGGTAACAAGGTTCCACAAGAAATGTACTCAGAAGGACAGAAGATGGCGCCGTCACAATAGGGAGGCACCCCAACTCACTCCAACTGAATAGTGAGCTGGGAACTCCAGCACCCAACACCCTATCAAGAATCCAGCAAAACCAACAACCAGAAGCAACAGAGAAACACGGGAAATGAAAAAGAACAAAAAAGAAGAGCCTATAACCTGCACGGAGCTGGAAAATCTCCGGGGTACCCCTCGCCCAGTCACCAACCCTGGCCCGAACAGACTGGGGAAGCCGAGGTACAGATGGGGGAACCCGGGGCTGCCACCACTAAAGTACTGATTGCTACACCACAGCACCCCAGCTCCGAAAAGCCCACAGCAGCGTGGGACACACACTCAACCCAGGACCAGTAAGTTCCCCATTATCCCCCCTCCAAACGGGAGACCAGCTCTAGCAGGGACCCAAACCCTACAAAGAAGCTAGAGCTCCCTGCCTCCCCGTCCCTAGCCCAAGGTAATAAAGCAACTCCATAGCTGGTGGCGCTAAGACCACTGGAAGGACACAGGAACTAACAGAGGTGGAGCAGCACCAAGGCATCCCGCCCCCCCAAAGCCCCAGCAGAGCCTCCTGAACTGGCTGCACTGGCCCTGCCCCCTCCCCAGCAGGGGCCCAGGGACTGGTAGGCAGTGGAAGCCCCAGGCTCCCTGATGAGCAACACCAGCACAGCAGGGTCACCTGGGCCTGAACACACGCCCTCCTCACAGCGGAGGCACAGAGAGTCTTCGGGCACCAACCCGCGCCTGGACACTTGATCCTGCAGGGGCCGACACATACCGCCCCCCACAACAAATTCGTGAGAGGACACAAACACCCTCCAACAACTCGGGCAACTCATCCCCAAAGGAAGCACTAGAGTGCATACGCACATGTCCCCTGGTGGGCCAGCGTGGGCCAGCGTGCTAGCCCCCCCCCAGCAGGAGGACCTTTTGCCCAAATCCCCACAGGAGCGCACAAGCAGGCACAATTGAGGGTGACCACCTCAGCAACAATCAAGAAGGTCACGCTCACCCATTGGGCAGTAAGGTTCAACAGCCAAACTCAAACCCAGAGCCAGGACATAAGCAAGTCTCCCACTGACGGACCAGCGGGAACCAGCACAAAGCCAACCCAGGGAAACCACCCACAGATCTCCAGATGCGCAAATCACAAAGAAATATAACAAATTTCATCAAAGGGCAAGCCAACTCGCCAGCTCCAAAAAGCAGTACGACCGAAGAGGAGATGGAGAATAAAAAAACAACTGAGGCTACGATAGCAGAAATGATGGAAAGCCTCAGAAACGAAATCAGAAAACAATTCCAGGAGTTTAGAGTGGAAGTCTCGAAGGACCTCCAGGAAGCCAAGAAAGAAATGGAAGCAAAAATGGATACAGTGCAAACCTCCGGTAAAGAAGACCTTAACATCCTGAGAAGCGAAATGCACGAAAAAATAGATTTAAAATACAGCTCTTTAAAGGAAGAAATTTCCACAATCAGAGCTGACCTGGCAACCATAAATAGCTCCCTGACATTCATAAACTCCGCACTTGAATCCACAGCACAAAGAATTGACCATATTGAATCCAGAAACTCTCTCTTGGATGATGATGCAGCCGACAAGGTCCAGAAAATTACCACACTCCAAGAAACGGTAAAGCTCCAGGGCAGACTAATCCAGGAGCTAGTGGACAAAGACAAGAGATATAATCTGCACTAAATTGGAATAGAAGAAGGAGCCTAATACCAGAGCAGAGGGCTTCAACATATTTTCAAAAAGTGATTGCAGGAAACTTCCCCCATCTCACAAGGGACCTCATCCAGGTAACCGAAGCCAATAGGACGACTGGCAGAACAGACCCTAGAAAATCCTCACCCAGGCACATAATAATCAAGACTACAGATGTCAAGAATAAAGAGCAAATTTTGAATGCGGCCAAAGCGAAGGAAGAAATTTATTACAATGGGAAGAGGATCCGAATATCAGCAGACCTCTCCACACAAACCTACCACGCGTGAAGAGAATGGAAGAACACCATCCAAGTCCTACAGGCCAACAACTGCCAACGTAGAATAAAATATCCAACGAAGCTGGAGTCATATTTGAGGGGAAAACCAGATCTTTCAACAGCAAAGAGGATCTAAGGGAGTATGTGTATAAAAACCCAGCCCTACAGAGAATTCTAAGAGGGGAACCCCACCCAACAGAAATGGTACATGACAAACAGAAAGAAACTACAATAGCTAGAGCCCAAAAGAAAGAGCAGCTCACTAAAGACAAGAAAAAAAAAGAGGAAAAAGAGCCTAACAGGAAAATGGAAGGAGAAAAAACACTCTTATCCTTGATCTCTTTGAATATAAATGGTATAAACTCTCCGATAAAGAGGAGCAGACTGGTAGAATGGATCCACAAACAAAAAGCTGCCATTGTTGTCTACCAGAGACCCACCTTACAGCAAGGGATAAAAACAGGCTCCGAATAAAAGGATGGAGGAAGATCTTCCAAGCAAATGCACCTACCAAAACAGCTGGAGTAGCCATCCTGATCTTTGACAAGCTGGACTTTTCATTAAAATCAACTCAAAAAGACAAAGAAGGTCACTACATTTTACTACAAGGAAAAATCCAGAATCAAGACATCACGGTGATAAATGAATACTCACCGAACAAAAGAGGCCCTACATATGTCAAGCAAATTCTCACAGAACTACAGAACAATATAGACTCAAACACAATCATAGTGGGTGACTTTAATACCCCACTCTCTCCAAGAGACAGATTCAACACCTAGAGGATTAGCAAGGGAGCTGAGGACCATATCCCAAATGGATCTGACAGATCTGTACAGAATCTTCCACCCTACAGAGACCCAATACACCTTCTTCTCAGCAGCCCATGGATCATACTCCAAAATAGACCATATCATAGCCCACACAAAGAACCTCAGCAAATACAAGAGTATTGACGTCACCCCATGTATTATATCTGACCACAGTGGAATAAAGGTAACCCTCAATAACAACAGTTACCACAGACGCTATATACATTCTTGGAGGCTAAACCCCACACTGTTATACAACACTTGGGCCACAGACCAAATTAAAGATGAAATTAACGAATTCATAAGCCACAATGACAATGAAAATACATCACAAAGAAACCTATGGGACACAGCTAAGGCAGTACTAAGGGGCAAGATCATCGCCCTCAGCACTCACATTAAAATAATGGAAACAGAGCAGGTGAATAACCTCACGATGAAACTAAAACAACTGGAGAAACAAGAAATGACTAGGAGGAGAGATCACAAAGATTAAAGAAGAGATAAATCTGATTGAAAATAGAAAGACCATTCAACAAATAAATAAGACTAAAAGCTGGTTCTTTGAGAAAATAAATAAAATCGACAGACCCCTCGCAAGACTTACAAAAAAAGAAGAGAAGAGACTCATATACGTAAAATCAGGGACTCCACTGGAAAAATCACAACAAATACACATGACATTCAAACAAACATAAAGAACTATTTCAAGAACCTCTACTCACTAAAAATCAATAATTTTACAGAAATGGATCAATTTTTAGAGAAGTATAAACTGCCCAAACTGAACCAAGAAGAAATAAATCAACTAAATAAATCAATAATGTACAGCAAGATACAAGGGGTAATCAAGAACCTCCCAACAAAGAAAAGCCCAGGCCCAGATGGATTCACCAACGAATTCTACAAAACCTTTAGTGAGGACCTAATACCAATACTCCTCAAACTCTTCCGTGAAATAGAAACAGAGGGAGAAATCCCAAACTCATTCTATGAAGCTAATATTATACTCATCCCCAAACCAGGCAAAGACCCAACAAGAAAAAGAGAACTACAGACCAATATCACTAATGAACACAGACACAAAGCTCCTCAATAAAATATTAGCTAACAGGATCCAGAAACTGATCAAGAAAATTATACACCATGGCCAAGTAGGCTTCATCCCACAGTCACAAGGATGGTTCAACATCTGTAAATCAATCAATGTAATCTATCACATCAACAGAACTAAAATCAAGAATCACATTGTTATCTCAGTTGATGCCCAAAAAGCCTTTGACAAAATACAACATCCATACTTATTAAAAGCTCTGGAGAGAACAGGAATAGATGGAACATTCCTCAAAACAATAAAAGCCATATACAACAGACCAACTGCTAACATCGTATTAAATGGGGACAAACTTAAATCATTCCCCCTAAACTCAGGAACAAGACAAGGATGCCCACTCTCCCCACTTCTTTTTAACATAGTGCTGGAATCCCTAGCCATAGCAATAAGACAAGAGAAGGACATCAAAGGGATCCACATTGGCAAGGAAAAAATCAAGCTATCCCTATTCGCAGATGACATGATCTTATATCTGAAGGACCCAAAAAACTCAGTCCCCAAACTCCTACACTGAATAAACCATTTTGGCAAAGTAGCAGGATACAAAATCAATCCACAAAAGTCAGCAGCTTTTCTGTACACCAGCAATATACAAGCAAAAAAGGAAATTATGGAAATAATTCCTTTTACAGTAGCCAAAAAAAGAATAAAGTACCTAGGGATCAACCTAACCAAAGACGTGATGGACCTATTTAATGAGAACTACAAAAATCTAATAAGGGAAATCAAAGAAGACACAAGGAGATAGAAAGGCCTCCCATGCTCATGGTAGGCAGAATTAATATAGTGAAAATGGCCATATTGCCCAAATTGTTATACAAATTTAATGCAATCCCCGTCAAAATCCCAGCTACATTCTCCACTGAAATAGAGAAAGCAACCCATAAATTCATATGGAACAGCAAAAGACCTAGAATAGCCAAAGCAATTCTAGGCAAAAAAAGCAATGCAGGAGGTATCACAATACCAGACTTCAAGCTCGGCTATAGAGCCATCAAAACAAAAAAGCCTGGTGTTGGTATAAAAACAGACCTGAAGACCAATGGATTAGAATGGAAGACCCAGAAATAAGACCACATTCTTACAGTCAGCTGATATTTGACAAAGGAGCTAAGGACATACAATGGAACAAACAGAGCCTCTTCAACTACTGGTGCTGGGAAAACTGGGCAGCCATATGCAGAAAACTCAAGGTGGACCCTAGCCTATCACCATGCACCAAGATCAACTCAAAATGGATCAAAGACCTCAATATCAGACCTGAATCCTTGAAAGTACTGAAGGACAGAGTAGGAAACAATCTAGAGCTTAAAGGCACAGGAAGGAACTTCCTGAATAGAGTCCCAGGGGCACAACAGTTAGGGGAGAGACTCAACAAATGGGACTACTTAAAAATAAAAAGTTTCTGCACAGCTAAGGACATAGCCTCCAAAATAGAAAGACAGTCAACCAAATGGGATAGGATCTTTACCAGCGCAGCAACAGACAAAGGCCTGATATCTATCATCTACAGAGAACTAAAAAAACTAAGCCCCTCCAAGCCCAGTAAACCAATTAGGAAATGGGCAAAGGAACTAAAGAGAGACTTCACAAGAGAAGAGATAAAAATGGCAAAGAAACCTATGAGGAAATGTTCAACATCTCTTGCAGTAAAGGAAATGCAAATAAAAACAACCCTGAGATACCACCTCACTCCAGTTAGAATGGCCTATACTCTGAACTCAGACAACAACAAATGCTGGAGGGGGTGCAGGGAAAGAGGTACCCTTCTCCATTGTTGGTGGTAGTGCAAATTAGTACAACCACTTTTGAGAACAGTATGGAGGTTTCTCTAAAAGCTCAACATAGACCTACCCTATGACCAAGCCATACCACTCCTAGGCATCTATCCTGAACAACAAGTCCCAAGATATCAAAAAGACATTTGCACTTCCATGTTTATTGCTGCACAATTCACAATAGCCAAAATATGGAAACAACCCAGATGCCCCTCCACAGACGAATGGATCCAAAAAATATGGTACCTATACACAATAGAATACTACATAGCGATTAGAAATGGTAAAATATTTGTATTCGCAGGGAAATTGTCAGAACTTGAACAAATAATGTTGAGCAAGACAAACCTAGAACACAGAAAACAAAGGGGCATGATCTCCTTGATATATGACTGTTAAGGTGGGGGGAGGGGGAGATAGTAGAGACCAGGTCAGCGAAACCAAAAAATTCTTGTCAAATGGTATTTCCCACAGGTGTAGGTCAGCGACCCTACATTATGTATCCAAAACCAAACAACTACTCAACATATAAGGGTCAAAAATAGACCTCTCAGTGGATCACAATAGCTCAAAAACTATGTATGTATGTTCATATAAGACTATTGTTGACATATTGTCTATTGTCAACATTACATTTAAAGCCCTCGGCGAAGTTCCTTTGGCATAGGCCACATGGCTACTGTATATGTTTTTGGTACACTGTGTATTGTATATATGTCTACCTGACCTAGGGAAGGGAAAGAAAAACAGGGTGTAAGATATCACAAGAAATGTATACACTGCCCTACTATGTAACTGTAACTGTATCCTTTGTGCACACCTTGTCAAAAATTTTTGTTTAGGGGCTGGGGATATAGCCTAGTGACAAGAGTGCCTGCCTCGGATACACGAGGCCCTAGGTTCGATTCCCCAGCACCACATATACAGAAAACGGCCAGAAGGGGCGCTGTGGCTCAAGTGGCAGAGTGCTAGCCTTGAGCGGGAAGAAGCCAGGGACAGTGCTCAGGCCCTGAGTCCAAGGCCCAGGACTGGCAAAAAAAAAAAAAAAAAAAAAAATTTGTTTAATTAATAAATAAATTATAAAAAAATAAATGTACTCATTACCTTACATATGTAACTGTAAACCCTCTGTACACCACCTTGGCAATAATATTAAATTTCAAAAAATAAAAGAAGAAAAGGAAAGTGTGATGAGCAACAGGAAATCAAGTCACAGCCCTGGACACTTAGGTTCTGAGCACAGTGACTTTCTCTCCCACCTTCCCTATCTCACCCACATCCCTTGGTTCCTCTTTTTTTAGCTCTCTAGGTTTCTAGACCAGCTCTCAATAAAACAGAAAAGCATTTCTTGAAGTGGTCCACTGATTCTCCACCCACCTTTCCTGGAAGGCCCTAACTACCCCTCCCAGGTCTCCCCTCCCACCTAATACTGTTCCTCTAGTCTTCCCTGCTGTGTTTGGCTCTTAGCAGGCCTTCAATTAATCCCCACTGAGGTGTTAACTGATAACTGAAGTGTTATCCCAAGTGTGAATCCTCTCTGGACACTTTCAATGTGGTAAACAGGCTGTTTGAAGACCCAAATGTTCAGTTAAATGGAGAAACGGACAGGAAAAGACTTCTCTGTGATTAGTCTCATCACACTTAGTTGACTTACTCTTTACCAGCATGCGCCATCTCTTGGCTTACACAATGGCATTGACATGGAGAGGAAAGGTTTAAGGAGCTTTGCTAGTAAAGAGATATGAGCTGTGCTACATTAGCCCAGGGAGAGCAAAGGCAGAGGAGACAGTGGACTCATGGCCTACTTCTTCTATCTGCAGATTTTCAAACTTGCAGCTGGACTGTAAGCCTTTTTGTACTGTCAGATCTCAAGTAAAATACCCTATCACAGGATCTTATCTTAAGATATGCATGGTTATCATTGGCTTGTGTGGAGCTGCACTCTCTGGAAAATTTTGTCAATTTTGGCACAGATTCTATAGACTGATCATGGAATCTGTATCATTGACATCTATATTGATAAACATAGATGTATATAAATAATATAGGTAGATAGATCTCCATTTGTGCCCCTATTTCTCTCTCTATATATATGCATATATAATGTGTGTATAATATATAGCATAGGACATAATATATAAAGCATTTCCATCATCTAATGATGACTATAAGCATAGAATGGATGATGAAGTCATGAGTACCAGAGCAGCACTCTTCATTAAAATATACGTGATTTTTGTAGCAGATAGCATGTATTTATTTAGAGCAAGGCTCCATATTTTAGAAGATCACTATTACTTTAAGATTTTACTGACTTCTACATCAGAACTTCATCTAAGGCACAATTTCTGTGCTTTCTCCTCAAAAAGAATGAGGTTTTTAAGATAGGATGGGATATTTTTACTGAATTGAGAAGACACTAACTACTCCTTCCATCTTTGAGGTTGGGGGCAGGGTGTAAAGACTGAGGGTCCTGGGAGGGAGAAGCAGTGATCATGGGGGATGGGCCTGCCAACTAAGTTCTTAATGATGAAACCAAACGTGCAAATAAGCTGGAAGAGATGGTCAGGCTTCTGGTGACTAAGCAAAACAAATAGGTGTACAATGTGGGGTTGCATCCATCTATGAAGCTTCTGTGAGTTTTGTTATTATTTCCCCCCAAGATGTGATCCAGCTGAACAGAATTGGGGGAAATTGAAGAAAATGTCTTCTTTTAAAAGTAGCCATCATTGCCTTTCATTTACATTACATCTGCTTCAGTGAGCTTTAATTTTACATTTAAAATCGGAAATAGACGTTAAACATTGTTTGATATCTCTTTCCAGAGCACTTGAAAGCTGTTACACAAGTGTCATTTGAAATTGAATTGAAACCATGAGCAGTAAGTATTGTTACTATTAAATAGTTTGAAGTTTGAGGAGCCACAGGCATTTTTTTTAAAGGTCACAGCTTTGACAGATGTAATTTTGGTGACCTATCTAATAATTCTATTAAGAACACATACCACGATTATAGTCTTAGAGCTTTCATTAAATCTCTAGCCTAGCTCTACATGGGATGTATACAGGAATCTTTCTAATCTAATACCCTTCCAGTTTATATCCAGTATGCAGAGAAATACTAAGAGCCCAATACTTTGGCGTGAAGAACAGCTGTAGTACTGAAGAACAAAGATAATTTTAGGGCTTCAAGGGGCTTATCTTATTTTGCAATTGGGAGACATCGTCGTTTAAATTATTTATTTATGTAAGTTTATGGTTTAGGTCCCTAGAATATACGGAGACACTAAGGACATTATGTTAAGAAGAATGTGCAATGTGTGTGATATTTAGATGGATGGGAACACCCAGCCTGGTAATGATTCTATCTTTAAAAAAAAAGAAAAGGAGAAAATAAAGAGCGAGAAACTTGAGCCCTTTAACATGAAAGTTTATGCTCTGCAATAACAGCAGCACTCTGGGTTCTGGAATTGAACGATATCCCTAGAAGGGAGGAAGGGCTTTTGCAACAGGGCGGTGCAGGAGTCCCGGCTTCATGGATCAAAGTCCAGGTCTTGCTTAGTTGGTGATGCATAAAGTTTTCTCCAGATCTCATTTCCCACGTCTGCCTGACCACCCCGAAACTGCCGCGCTGAGAGAACCCCGAGCGATCATAGACTCTGCGTGAACCTCAAGAGCTGAGAGCGCGCAGCCGGCGAACCTGAGAACCTCCTTGTGGTGGAGGCGAGAGGTTAGCAGGCAGAGCCGGGCTCCGGGGCAGGAGCTCCAGCATCCGCGGCTCCAGGCGGGCATCCATCGCCTCCCGGCCCACTGCGGCGGCTTTGACTTCGGCCGGGGGAAGGTGGGATGGGAGGAGGGGGAGGGCGGGGTGAACCGAGGGGAGCCCGGGAGGGCTGGGAGCGCGCGGAGGGGAGGGGGGAGGGGGGCGGGAGCAGGGGGAGGCGGGATGCGGGGAGCGCGGGGCGCCGGGAGCTGAGTGGACGGCTGAGACGGCGGCGCGAGCCGCAGCAGCGCCCGCGAGCAGCGACTTGGCACAGCCGGGCTGCGTTGCCAAGCAGGAGCTGCGATCACCGTGCGGGCGCACAACAAGGTGCGGTGCCAGGAGGCGGCCGTGTGCCCGCAGGGGGCTACCGCGGCGGCGGGGGGGGGGGGGCTCCCTCTTTCTCCCTTGGGTCTGCGTGTGTGTGTGTGAGTCCCTGGGTTTGGGGATGCGGAGTAGCCTGCAGGGACAGGATCCCCCCCCCACCCCCCACCGCCCGTGTGCCAGCTTCTATCCTCAGTGTACCCCGTTGCTGCGGATGCCTGCTTTCCAGGGGGACCTCCCCCTCGATCTTGGTACCCCTTCCTTGACTCTGCCCCCCGCCCCCTCCCCCGTTGTGTCTCCCCGGCAGATGTTCAAGGTGTCAGCCGTGCTGTGTGTGTGTGTCGCGGCTTGGTGCGGTCAGGCTCTGGCGGCCGCCGTGGCGCTGGCTGCGGCCGGGGGGCGGTCGGACGGCGGCAATTTTCTGGATGATCAACAATGGCTCACCACCATCTCTCAGTATGACAAGGAAGTCGGACAGTGGAACAAATTCCGAGACGTAAGTGCTGCGCTGCCGGCTCTCCCTGGCCTCTGCTCCGCGCGCTCGGGGTGGTGGTGGGGGGGGAGGGAGGGGGGGCTGTGGTCCCAGGCGGGCGTCACCAGCACCGCGGGCAGGGGAGGGTGGAGAGTGTGGGTTCGGTTTTCTTAAAAAGGTGGGATGTGGAGCAGATAAGATGAGCACTGCCACAGGCGAACTTAGCAGTTCTACTGCTTGCCTCCCCCCCATCACCACCCCCCCCCCCCATTTCCTGACTGGCCTAAGACTTGCTGGTTGGATGCACATGAGTTAGGTCACACCAGTTCCTGCTCTTCCTCCCCCCACCCCTGCCGAACCCCCACAGTCTCCCCCATCCGCTCCAGCCCCCCCTCCCGCCCCCACCAAGGTTTGCAAAGTTCGGGCTTTTTGCCTTCTCAACTTTTGAATGGTGTTTCTGGCACTGGTAAACGTAGCCGTTGTGTCTTTGCGCTTTGCATTGTTCTTAAAGTAACTACGATCGATGTGGTCACTAATGCTCCATTAAGGAATTTGAGAGAGGAAGTCAGAGAACGGAAGGATTTATAAATGCCTGCTCTTGCAAGAAGCCTGTTTGTGCGTTTCGACAGAAGTTGAAGCCTCCGTGATTACATAAAACGGCCCATCCGATTAGCAGTTTAGCGTTAACTTTAACCCAGAACGCGTTTGCAATATCTTTGATTACGTTGTCTCTCCAAAATGAATCAGGGCTGTAAGAAATGTGGAGAGGGGTCAGGGGAGATGGGCCGCCAGCAGGTGGCCACAATGAAAGAGTTACAACGTAGAATCCCTTCAGAGTTTCTTAAAAAGGTATTCAAGGGAACGGGTTCTAGAGACTCCCCTGTGTTTGCTTTGCAGCCAGCGGCCCGGGAGCTGATAGTCATGTTTATTTTCCCCTCTCAGCTGATTAGATTAAGGCAAAGAGCTGCCCGTGTCCAGAGCCAGTTCATCTGCATGCATTCAACTTGGTTGTTCCAAGAGGAGACTTGTCTAGCTGACAGTTGATGACAGTCCCCCCCCCCACTCCACAACGCCCCCCCCCCACCTTAAAAACCCGGGAAGGTTGAAAGGGAGAGTCACAGATACATTACCAAACCTCGCAGTGACATTTGAGAGAATTTGTTTTGAGTCCATCTGCAGTGCACTAGCTATGGACGAGTTAAGTTCCTTCATGAGCTCAGCCTGTCACGATGCAGGGAGATAAATGGCAGATAAATGGCAGCTTGCGCTACTTTTTCATCTTGCCTTTTTACCCTCTTCTCCCATCACCCCTTCATAAAGCAGTTGGCAAGGCAAACCCCTTAGAGGGATTCTGAAGGAAAGGTAATTTTATTTTAAATTTAGATTGGAGCTTCTTGATACCTTAGAATGTTACATAGCAGAAAAAATGTTAATAGGAATATTTAATAGATGACTTGGTTTTACACGCTTTATAAACAAAGTTTCAACATCATTTCACTGCAAAATGGGTGCTCATGAAAACAGATTTTTGGCCTATTTATTTATTGCAATGTTAAGTGCAATTAAAAATCAGCAAATACACGAAATGTACTTAAAATGAATTTCTGTTGACCATACCCTTAGTTAGGAAAAATATGGGGGAAATGGCAATATATAAGCTGTACTTCTCCTTTTCGTATTATTTAATGGCTACTTAAAACTATTAACATATATATATATATTAGATGTTCCTCTCTAAAGTAAAATTTTAATATTGAATATCTTAGTGTTGTCTGAATTTTTAAAATTACTTTGTTCAATTATTAAAAAGTGAGCAGTTGATACTTGGGCAATATGTGATTGTGTTTTACCTCAACCAAATATTCTACAAATCATGCAGCAAACTTCTACAGAGATTATTTTATTGGCCTGATATTTTTCAGGTACTTTTGCATCATCTCATCAAAAACTGCATGGAAGTTTAAACAAATTCTTTATTCAGATGTTTTAAGCAAATGCTGATCTTGAAGCATATGAAATAGATAAAATGTAATGACTTATTGGGAAAACTTCCATCAAGTTTTATAATTGGCACTGTGGCAAGGCAATTCTGTCTTTGGAGATATGCCATCTGGCAGGCATAGGGAAGAAGACCTCCACTGTCATGCTGTTCCTTTTTATCCACCTGTTGCTCATTACTGACACAAAGGGCTGTGGGCTCCCTCCGTGTGATCTCTCACATCATAACTCAGACTTCTTATTCAGACCATCCCACAGGGTGCTATTTGTAGTTTCCCTTTTTGCCAATCTTAACCTTTCTATGATTTGTTTTTCCCTGTCACTTTCAGGATGTTGTCTTTTAGCTCATTTGTAGCTGGAAGCACATGGTTATAATTTATTACTTGAAATAAGATCATACAACATGAATCTACCTTTGAACGTTGTGCATGGGCATTTGTATCTAAAATAACAGACTTCACATTTGGCTCATAAGAAGGCAAAGAGAAATTGAATCTGAAGCTCTTCTTTAGAAACAGCCTAATGACATAACTTCTTCTCCCATGAAAATATAAACATAATTTTTAAAGCATTCAAAAGCCTTAGGATGTCTAAGTGTAACTAATAATGGAATTGATCCTTACCTTTTTGTGAAGGATTATTTTCTAAAACTGAAAATATTTTATAATGTCTTCATTCATGGTTTGAACTGTGCCTTCTTTTAAATTGTAATTGAAGACTACCATGACTATTACTTAGAAATATAATTTATCAATATTTAATTAAATAAAAAATAAATTGTCCATTTCAAATCAATATAAATATGTAAGTATATTTTATTTACAATAACGCGTTCAGAATGAAGGGTATGGGTGCAAAGAATTACTAGTGAGAAGATGAAAATTGAAACCATTCTCTCAACATTTCTTTTTCTCATTTGCCTCAACATAGCTCAATTAAACAATCAAAACACATAAAATATGACTAGAAAAATTTATAAACAAAAGAAATGTCAAATATGTGTGACCACCCTATATTATCAATGATCATTACTGCATTTTGTCATCACATATTTTGCCCAGTGTGTATATACAAATATACTCATATAGATATAAAGAACTTTTAACACTTTTAAGATCACTGATCTACTTTTAATTTCTATATTTCAGGAAGTTGAAGTTTAAAGATTCAAAAATGTTAATGCAATACAAAATGAGTGTACTAGATAGAAGTAGCATATGGCATTTGGGGCATAATTACATGATTGAAAATAAAACAAAGGCTGGGAGTGTAGCTCAGTGGTAGAATACAGGTTTAGGATAAGCTGGGGCCCTAGGTTCAATTACCAGCACAAAAATGAAATTAATATTTAAATACTAAAACAACTCTTAAGTCCTTTTTAACAATGGGACTTTTTTTTAGCATATACATTGGTTTTATAGTGTTTTCTATTTAGTACTGTTGGAAAGTGACAAAACCAAGTAAGGATTTCTCAGAGGGAGGATTTGGAAAGAACGAACACACACTCGAAGAACATGGGATAAAGGATTCCTTCATGCCAGTCTTACGTGTTAGGAGAATTTTAATCAGGGTCTTTTTGAGTCATTAGCTCAAATGTCTCACATATTGTATATTTTGAATATATGTATTCTGTAAGTTCAAATAAATGTAAAAAAAGTATAGATTTGGGAAACCAATAAATTAATTAGTAATTTATGATATAATATCATTATCCACTTTACATGCTAGTGACTTCACTGAAGTTTATACATTGGTTAAAAATGAGCAAAATGATAAATTAAAGCCCTTATACTATGTAAGTTGGAAGGAAAACACAAATATTAAACAAAACATACCCAAAGAGGAGGGATGATGTGCATGGTAAATTCAAGAAATCATACAATGAAATAAAAACTGTACCAATTCAAGGGCACAAGAAGTTCTAGATTAAATTTAATTTTTTACCAAAATCATCATTTTACCAAATCATTTTGAGCCTTAAGGACTGGTTACCATTGATGATTACCAGTCAACTTGTGCTTACCTTCATTCCTCAAGTGATTCATTTTACATCATGTATTTATTATCTTGAAAGAGTTGCAGAATGGGATTTGAATTCAACATGGGAAGTTACAAGTACACTGCTTCTTCATTTCCTGGCCTTTCCATCACTATCCTCCTATTCCCATCTCTTTTAATCCCCACCCATTCTGCCAAGTTTTTATTTATATTTCTCCATATGTATGTTGAGTGTTACACTTGTATTTGCCCATCATTCCTCTCTCCATTCATTCATCCCCTTTACCCTAACCTTCATCCCATTCAGGCCAAGTGTTTTGTCTTCCTGGTATTTAATTTGTTAAACGGTCTGTTAATTGTTCCAAGAGGTTACACCTTAGAAATCTATCTCTGCTTATATTGTACTTTAGGCAGTTCATTTTCTGTAAAGAGTAATATACTTAGTTAAATGGATTACATAAATACATATAATCTCTAGTAGAATAAAAACCATCAGGATAGAATTGCTTTGAGGTATCCATTCAATATGCACTTTTAGATAACCTCTACTATCTTTGGAAGTCAGTTTGTTTTATCATGTATATATCAATATGATCCTGAATGGATTTTCATATATGTTTATATTTTAGATAAAACACGAAAGAAAAACCTGCCCTTTATCTCTCTCACTCAGCCTGACTTACTTCATCCAACATAATTTGTCCAGGTTCATCTATTTCCATGAAATAAGGAGTTATTCATCTATCTATCAGTCAATCAATCAATCAATCAATCTTTCTATCTATCTATCCATCTATGCACGTTTTGACCCATTTCCATGACTTGACTATTGTGAACTGTGCTGTGATGAACATGGGTGCTCAGGTACCTTTATTGTATCCGGACGTGTCTTTCGTAAATTGTATCTTTATTATCATTAAGTAATTGTGAAAAGAGATTTTCATTGAACGTGCTTGTTTCTTTTATTTTTCTTATTTATTGTCAAAGTGATGTACAGAGAGGTTATAGTTTCATACGTTAGGCATTGCATACATTTCTTGTACTGCTTGTTACCTCGTCCCTCATTCCCCCCTCTCCCCTCCTCCTTTCCCTCTGCCTGTTTCTTTTAAGTTATTTTAAATCCCACTTAATATCTCTTCTTCCATCATTTTCCCCTATCCCTACCAACCAACCCCTCCCCTCAACTTTCCTATAAGATATGCACTGAATATTATGACAGCACCTGCTGTCTTTCTCTATTCATTTCTTGAGTGGTATGCACTTTCAGAAAAATCTCCGAGTGTGGTATTGCTATGATAGGGTAACTATGTTAGTGTTTCAAAAATCTCCATTCTGAACTCCATAGTTTAGATTCCTACCAATGTGTATCAGGGTTCCTTTTTCTCCCACAATTTCTCCAACATTAGTTATTATCGTTTTATTCTAACTGGAGTGAGATGGAATTTCATTGAATTGGACAACAGTAAATGTTGTTTTCATTTGCATTTCCTGTATAGCCAGAAATGTTAAGCATTTCTTCATATATTTATTGACCATTTTCATGTCTGTGAAATCTCTCTTTTTAGCTCCTTTATTAACTGGGTTATTGAATCTTTAGGATTTAGTTTTTGAGCTCTTCTTGTTAGAGGTATAGCTGGTAAAGATCTTCTCATTTTGTAGGTATCTGTTTAGTTAATTCTATCCGTTTGTATACAGAAGCTTTTTATCTTCATGCAATCCAGTCTACCAATTTTCTTTCCTTGAGCATTCCTTAATAACACTTTAGATACATTATAAACAATAATAAGTATTATCTAACTTTAAAATTGTAACCTTGTTACTATCTAAAGGAATTGAAAGATTTTTCTGAAAAATGTTACTAATTGGAGAATATATGAGGAATTCCAAAGATAAATTGACTTCTTAAAAAAGCAGGTTTGAGGGATGGACATGGTGCTGCACATATATCCCAGCCACTCTTCAGTTGGAGATAGGAGTAACACCATCTGACCCTAGCTCAGACAAAAGCATAACATCTTATCTAAAATAAACACATGCAAAAATATCGAGTGGATGGCTCTCTTAGCTTTCTTTTTTTCTTAGAATTCATTTAAAAAAAATCTGAATTCTATGATGTATAGATGATTTGATAGTGGCTGATGGCAAAGTGTCTGTTCCTGAGATCTTAGTGAGTTACACAGTAAGTTGGGCCCCTGGAGTTGAACAATGATTTATTTCCCCAAGAAAAGTATGCAATTGCTTTACAATTGCAGCTCTCTAATTCTTACACAGAATAAACATGGTAGAGTGTTCTTTCAGTTGTTATTTCCTTAATTGTTTGAGGTTTTGTTTGTAAATTAATGAAGAATGCTTGCTGTATTCCTAATATAGAGTATGGCTTCTGTGGGCTGCATCAATAGTTGAGATAGAACTTTACTAGTTTTATTTTCAACAGTCTGTATCAAAAATAGACCTAAAGAATAATTAATAATGTGGACGAATTTAGTGGTCAACTACTTCTCTCTATGAAGATGTGCATTTTTAGTATTTCTCACTATGAAAGACTGTTCATAACTATGATATTTATATAAATGTGTGCATATGTACATGCATATGCTATCATAGATTACACATGGACATACCTCACGTGTATTGTAATATTACTCAACAATCCTGTCTCTAACTACCTGTATTTTATCATGGACAAGAACATAGGGTTTCTTTAAGAATTCATCACATTTAAGTCAATACATTTCAATGAGTGTTTTCCCTTGTTTCACTTACTCTTTAGATGATTATGTATACTGAATTTACTCCTGAAGACCCTTTACATACAGCTCATAGTCTCATGTTTGGATGGGTAAGGACTCTAGAACACAATCCTATTCATCAGAGTGATTACTCATGGCATAACACTAAATGGCTTGATAGTCATTGTTCAGATTAATATGAAATTTTCATGATGATATAAATAAGTACCTTCTGAAGGTAACCATTATGCAGTCTTTGAAGATTTGGGGACCAATGAGTAACTAGAGTAAGAAACATTTACCCTTGCAGAATCCTGTCTTCTGTGCTGATCACATGAACCATGGTTGTAGTATTCTCTCCATAATGCCAATAACTTAAACCTGTCACCACCACTGTCAAGGTAAGGTAGCCTATGATGATGGAAGGTAGCCAGTGAATGTTCACTGACCTATTTATTTCTGGAGCTTATAAGGCATTAGTCAACTCTGATAGGAAGTCCAATTTGATGGTAACTTTTAGTTAGTTCCCTATAGATCACCCTCATAAAAATCATAGAAAGAAGTCAATATTTCCAGTTATCTAACTCTTCTATCTCCTTATTACAAAAGTATAACTAAGTAAATTGAGAAATGTATTATTCCCTGAGTTTATGCCATGTACCTATATTATGCATATGTAGATCTACATATAAATGTAGAAGTATTATACTTTATTTGTGTGTGTGTGCGTGTGAGTGTGTGTTCATATCTTCAAGTATGATAAAAGAATCTGAACATCAGGCATAAAGAAGAACTATATGTATGATTTGTGAGTTTTATATGTCTACATGGAGCATATTACATGGAACCTGTTAAATTATAATCCTACAATTCTCCAAAAATGGTTTTTGAATGCTTTAGTTTTTCTTTCTTCCCATGGTTAGGTTTTCTGCAGCACATAACTTGAGAATATTACTTTGTTTGCTGTCCCATAGTTGGTCATATTGTACTTTTCCATTTCTTATGGGAATCTGTATCATTTGGGATTATATAGTTAAACTTTTCAGCTAGATATGGAAAAGGAACATTGTGTACTATCATGTAGCATTTATTTGCTTCTTACAGTAAGACTACTGGGTAAGAGGCTTTTAGATCTCATGATTCTGACTCAGTGTGACATTTTATGTTCTTATTCAATTTCACTTTTCATGATTTCATGTTCTGGGTCACAATTTTATTTTATGTACTTACTTTTAGAGCTGGTCTTTGAATCGTCTATAAACAGTACCCAACTCTGCAGGCTTCCTAGATTTCTTATGCATCTTTTCACCTTTATGAAGATATCTTCTTCACTTCTACACTTCTTAAGTCTCCTATTTTTCCAATGTGAATACCTGCTTAAAATATAATGTCCCAGAGCTGAAGGTTATCATCTTCCTCTCTTCCAAATCCTTGAATTCACTCAGCATTAGCACAATATCTGGCTTAGAGTGACCTGACCATTAGAGGAAGAATTAAAGGAAGAAACATTAAATTCATTTGCATTCCCAGATGCAGAGATCTTAAGTAAAGCTTCTTAGAGATTGCTTTTTATTGACAATTCCATTTCTGATCACCTCAAGCCCAATTTGGAAAATTAAAGTTCAATAATTGTAAAATATCAAGTTTCAAGTAGTAAGCTGTTTAGCCTCATTAAAGTTCCAATATGGCCCCCAGATGAAAATGCTATGCTTAGAGTGTCAGGTTTAATTTTATGATCAGCCCTAGTTGATAATAGTATGGATGCTGGCACTCTGTCTACTAATTCTTCCAACATTTCTCACATAGTTTCACATTGACCATATAATTCTGTTGCTCTGAGGTCTTTAAATACTATTTTTCACTGTCAGGAAAACAATATCAAGCACCAATCTCTTCCCTCTTTGATTACTACACTTCAACGGATGGTTATGTAGCTGAGTCCAAATAATCCACTGGCAGTCCGGGTTTATTTATTTGATTCTGTCTCACTTATAATTATCCAAGTATTAATCAGAGGTAGGTTATGTTAGAGAGAGAGAGAGAGAGAGAGAGAGAGAGAGAGAGAGAGAGAGAGAGAGAGAGAGAGAGAGAGAGAGAGACTTTGAATCAAACTTCCACAATTAAGATACTTTTATTTTCCCAACCATGTAACCATCAAAAATTATGTATTTCATCCTGTAGTTTTGGGGTTACTCCTTTAGCATGGGTTGTCTATAAATGACCATTTTCTATGTGTCTGAAAAGGTTTACAAGAGAGCTAGCTAGTATAAGTATGAGATGCTTGTTCTCTCACTGACCTGAAAGTGGTCAGACTTGACTTCTACTTCTATCCCACAGCCTCAGTTAAGTCACATGGCTACATCTGGCTATGAAGGAGACTAGAAACTTTAATAACTAATGGACATGGAAAGATATTAAAAACTAAATGGTAGTAGCTGACACCGGGGGGAAAATTGATAAATCACATTTTATCATGCTCTGATAATTGCCTAAATATCTTATTAATAAAATACCACACCTTGGTCTATGTTTTCTGAGGTTGCAGTAAAAAATAAATTAAGTTTTAACATTTCTAGATAAATTTTGTAATGGTTATCATATATTTTTATTTTATTTTCTGAAAGCTCTGACCACCGGTGGTAATTATTTTATTTTTATTTTTTAATTTTTTGCTTCTCATTAAGACATTTTATTTATTTATTTATTTATTTTTATTTTTTGGCCAGTCCTGGGCCTTGGACTCAGGGCCTGAGCAGCATCCCTGGCTTCTTCCTGCTCAAGGCTAGCACTCTGCCACCTGAGCCACAGCGCCCCTTCTGGCCGTTTTCCATATATGTGGTGCTGGGGAATCGAACCAAGAGCTTCATGTGTAGGTCTTGCCACTAGGCCATATTCCCAACCCAATTATTTTAAAATAAAATAGTAGTGTGTTACAAATATATGTATGCATAATTATAACATATATAAATGTATTATAAATATTGTTAAATACATATAAAAGGCTATAAATAAAATGTTAATGATAAAACAGTGGTAGAGAAAATTTAGGCTCAAAATTAATAAGTAAATGCAATTTTACAATAAAGCCAGCAGTATATCCATGTCCATTACAGCATAGCCAAGGTACGGATTCAGTCTAGATGTCCTTCAAAGTACAAATGGATCAAGATAATGTGCTATATTTACAGAATGGAGTTTTACTCATCCATTAGAAACAATGATATTGTACTATTTTTAAAGAAATGGAAAGACCTGGAACAAAATTATGTTAAAGCAAGTGAGTCATGCTCAGAGAGACAAAGGATATATATTTTCCCTTATACGTGGAAATAGATTTTGCTTCTAAATTTTTAAGTAAATACATTGAGTGGCATGCAAATGTATACAAATGTATTAACTGAACTACAGCAGATTGAAGGGAGTACTCCAATAGTGTAATTCCTTAGGAATGCTAAGTCAAATTTCAATAAAATAAACACCAGGAAGTGGGTACTTGAAAAGGGTTGGATAGGGCCATGGGGAAACTGGTAGACAAGTGAAGAGGAGAAGAGGGGGAGAATGCACTCAAAAAGCCAATGTATTTCTCCCCAAATTAGGAATGGGTAAGTATGGAAGGGATGATTGAGAATGTTGAAAGAGATGACATTGATCAAGAAGCAGTATATTCATAAACTTCTGTTTAAGATAAAATCCTTTTGTACAACTACTTAAAGATAATTTAAATTTTTTAAAAATTAAGACTAAAATTGAATTATCAAAACATTGTACCTAAATTAATGACTATTACTATGATCAATTACCTTTCAATGAAGTTAAATGCATAATTGTTATGATATATGTTTTATTTAATACACATATGGATATAAATATACAGCTGTCTGTCTGTATGGTGCCTAAAATTTCATTCTCTAGGGCAAGAAAATAAGATTATGCTTAAAATGTGTTTGTTCAAAAGATTAAATCAATTAAGTGCTAACAATATGTTATAAAGTATTGATAGTCTCCTCTTTAACCAGGAAGTAATAACAATATTAAAATAAGAGCAAACAATTTAATAGAGTAGATGACATCAATATTTATACATTTCTGGGTGTTTTATTAGTATTATCTATTTAAATGATGCACAATTACATCACTGTGTAAGTTAAGACACTGGAGCTAAAGGTAACACAGGTAGTCCTAGGGCTTTTTTTCATACCTAAACTTTTCAATTTACAATAGGCTTGACACCTGAAAAACCTACCATCAATCAAAATTATCGTAAATTAAACTGTATTTAATATATCTACCTTACTGAAAAATCATATCTCAGAAATGTAACACCGCTAAAGAGTTGAAGAACCTTTTTTCTGCCAGGGGCCATTTGGATATTTTATAACATCATTCATGGTCTATATAAAATTGTCAGTGTAGGCAGTCAGTCAGGAGCATATGCCAAATTATGTGGACTTAGATTGCTCATAGTCTTTTGGTTTCACAATCTGTGAATATAGGGTTGTTTTGTTTTTTTTTCTGACGATTAAACCAACTGGTAGCTATTGCTTGGTTGATGCCCAGCATGAAAAGAAAGCAACATACAGCATATTGCTGGTCCAGAAAAAGATAAAAATACTGTGCCCTGCTTTCACACCTTCTGAAGGTTGAAATGTCGTAAGTCGAATCAGTCTAAGTTGGAGTACTTGTTGGCATTTGAGTCCCAGCTCCTCTGCCCTTATACATAGTAAGAATAGTGCTTCGTGGTCTAGAAACGCTATATAAAATGTCTATTACATGGTGTCATTTTAGGTATATTATTCCAATTGCTGTGGTATTTATTTACTTATTTATTATCTTTAAGTAGTTGTCCAAAGGAGTTTCCATTTAACAAAGCAGTTTACTGATACAATGTCTCCTGACTAATGTTAAAATAAAAATTTTAAAAAGGAGGAAAAAATCCAAGTGGGAAAGATACAAGAAGATATCAGAACTAGACTATGTCTATGATACTCTTAGCAAGGGATCTCAGTAGCCCAATCACTAAATGAATAGGACCATACATAATGAAGCATATCAAAATGAACTCTAAGAATTGGAAATAAGAGGTATTGTATCCTATATGAAGTTCTTTCTTTTTTATCTTTCTGTTTGGTTTTCTCTACCCTTTGCCTTGTATATAAGCTCATTTGATCTGTGGAAGGGAAAGGGTATCAAAGAAACAGCAGGACAAAAGATGAACTAATGTAACTCTGATACTCACTAGATACTATATTGGACATGAAGTTTACAATCTGGAGGGGGGCTAAGGGGAGGGAGTAGTAAACAGAGGGGGCAGTGGAGGGGGTAAAAGCTTTTAAAAAGAAGGAGGGGGGAATGAGGGACGAGGTAACAGTACAAGAAATGTATCCAATGCCTAATGTATGAAACTGCAACCTCTCTGTAATTCAGTTTGATAATAAAAATATTTTTTTAAAAAGGGTACTCATTACCTTACCTATGTAACTGCAATCTTCCGTTCACCACTTTTACAATAAAATTTTAAAGTCTATAGTCTTTTATATACTCAAAATACTTAATTCTTAATTTTGACTAAAATGAAGTTTACCATATTTGCCATTTAATTACTCTCAGCTTCCTGAGTAGCTAGCATTACAGGTATGAGCCACTGCAGCCCAACTGAACCATTCTGAAAATACATTTCAGTGGATAGTGTGTGTTTTCAGTATTACACAACTAGTCTGAACTTTGTTGCCTTGGAAACCCAAACTGCAGCCATTAAAAAAGCTCTCTCTGTTTCCCTCCTTGAGATTTGGCTAACCATGTTCTACTTCCTGTGTCTATCAATTTGAGTCTTGTAAATGCAATCATGAACTCTCTCTCTCTCTCTCTCTCTCTCTCTCTCTCTGTGTGTGTGTGTGTGTGTGTGTGTGTGTGTGTGTGTGTGTGAGACTGGTTAATTTCCTTTAGCATAATGTCCTAAAGGTTCATCTATGTTGTGGCATGTGATAGGATTTCCTCCTCTGTAAAGATTGAGTAAACTCTGTTTTGAACATATATATATTGGACATAAACATTTTGTTTGTGCATTCATAACTGTCTATTAACCATCAGGTTGCTTCAATTTCCTGGTTTATGCTACCAATGACATCATGAATATGGTTAAAGTTTCAAAATTTAAAAATTGTTATTGTGATGTACAGAAGGGTTATAGTTACACAAGTCAGGTAATGAGTACTCTTAGTTATTTTGGATATATAATAAAAAGTGAGATTCAATGAATACATGCTAGCCTTCTGTTTTTAATTTTTTAAGAACAAAAACATTCATTTTCCCTGCTGACTCTACTATTTTAGGTTCTCGCCAATAGTACAAAAGGTGCCAATTTTCCCATTCTTTCTAAATCTTATTTTCTGTTTTTTGTGATAGTAGCCATTGTGTTTGATTCGCGTTTCTCTAATGATTAGGAATGTTGCAATCCTTTCTAATGCCTATTAGTCATTTGTTCACTATCTCTGGAGAAATGTCTGTTCAAGTCCTTTAACTATTTTTAATTAGGGTACTTATATTGTTTTCCTAAAGATTCTTTAGTAAAATATTTGAATAATTTAAAATGTAGCCATTATCTCCTTTTACAAATAATGAAATTGAGTTTGGGACTGGGAATGTGGCTTAGCATTAGAGTGCTTGCCTAGCATGCATGAAGCCCTGGGTTCCTTTCCCTAGCACTACATAAACAGAAAAGGCCAGAAGTGGTGCTGTGGCTCAAGAGGTAGAGTGTTAGCCTTGAGCAAAAAGAAGCCAGAGACAGGCCCTGAGTCCAAGCCCCAGGACTGGAAAAAAAAAAAAAAGAAATTGAGTTTCAACAAGTTTAATAAGCCTGCTATGGATGAGTGATATTTGTGTCACATATCTAAAACTCACCAGTGCTTAGTTAATTTCTTAGTTATTAGTAGTTGATTACTTCAAATGAGCCATAACAAACAACTCAAATTGATTTTCAACCCTTTTAAGGGTCACATACTAATTTTCCTGTGGTGGACATTGACTTTATTTTCGTAACTCCTAGATAAAGAAGTAGACACAAATTCGGAATTTTCACTAGAATTCATTGTCTTATATACAGAATATAAATGATCGGTGATTTGATCAATTTATATAGAAACTATGAGAAAAGGTTTGTGGTTGCCAGTCTTCTATTACTGTTACGCAAGCTAGTAATTGACCATCACACACTGTCCAGAGAATTGCTGGAACATTCATTAGTGACTTTCTGATACCACAGTTTTATCTTCAATATCTTCGGTTGGCAAAATAGCTGTAAAAACTACCAATTTGATCTTACATTAGGTGTTGTTTAGCGTATAACTTTTAGGTACTACTTTCAGCTTGTACTACTATAGTTGTGTCTTTTTATTTATTTATTTTTAAATCAAATGCTTTGATTTCTGCCCTCACTCCTTGCTATTTGTAAAACAGTTGAAAATGAAAAAAGAGTCTGTTTCTTTAAGTTAATACTAGGAATTTATTCATTATTTTAATGTAAGAATTAACATGTTTACATGTAATATGATTAACTCTGTTGAGTGGGTTCAATGAAGGCATAACAATCTCTACTGCAGTTGTATTCTAGCTACATAGAAGTAGGATGAGGAGTAGTAGTAGTAGTAGTAGTAGTAGGAATTGAAATCAGGGTCTCACATTTTACCTTGGATTTTCCCAAGGCTAGTGCTCTACCACTTGAGCCACAGCTTTACTTCTGGCTTTTTAGTGCTTAGTTTGAAATAAGAGCATATTGGATTGGTCTGCCGAGGCTGACTTTGAGTCATGATCTTCAGATATTCTTCTGTGTAGCTAGAATTTCATTTATTAACTTTTAAAGCCTGAAATATAGTCACAGAGGATTGCATAGACAGTTTTAGATATAATTTATTATCTGATTGTATTTTGAAGACCTCTCCTTCTAGCATTCATTTCAAAGTGTAAAGATCTTAATCACTGAACATGAATCTCTTATTTTGGAGGCTTAAAGCAAAAGAGCAAAATTAACCAGCTGCCAGACTGAAGGAAA
Source organism: Perognathus longimembris pacificus (assembly GCF_023159225.1). Lineage (NCBI taxonomy): Eukaryota > Metazoa > Chordata > Mammalia > Rodentia > Heteromyidae > Perognathus > Perognathus longimembris. The sequence goes on along the minus strand of NC_063181.1, from coordinate 13,617,960 downwards.
TGTAGAATAAATTAAAATTCAATTACATCTATATTTTATTCTAATTGGATTTAGTGATATTGAACTTGCCCAGTGCCACATTTTATATTTTGTGTTCACATAAAATAAATGCTTATATGAGATATTCTGTGATAAAAATTATAATAAATCTTATGGTTAATTTGAAATTTTTGTGTTGAATGAGTCAAATAATTGGTAACTTTTTGATGCTTAGCACAAGGCAGAGATCATTTAATGAGAACCAAAGTAGGAAAATGACCCCAAAAAGTGCATTGATTTAATACAATTACCTTCAAACACATAAAACATCAGGTACTTTCTAAGTAAGATAAACAATTATACACACATACATATATACATTTTCAAAAATAGAAATCTGAGAAGTCCCTTAATCATAAATCACTACTACTCTTGTATTAGTGGGCTATTTTGTGACCTAAAAAATATTTACATAGGGTAAGGCAGGCAGGATAGTTTGAAATATAAGCTTGTTAATTGCCTTGGCTGTGGGTATTAGCAACTGCTGAAGATCCAGTTTTAGAAGATCAGGGGAATATTTATAGGCTTTTCATGACATACAGTATAGTATGAAATTATAGGCAACTTCCCAGGCTCCAAGTTACGCTGTTGAAGGTGCCCTTGGTAACATCTGATATTCTCTTCAAATATCCCTGAGGTAGTCAGCTTCATCTAAAATGAACATTCCCAGGGGCAAAATTTCTCTAGTACACTGTATCAACAGCATTAACCTAGTATTACCTGAGAAATTTTTCTTTGACATAAAATGTAATTTCTTGCTGCTGCGATGTTCCACACATTATAGTTTTAAAGAACTATTGTACTTACTGAAACTGAATTAAAGGCATATGTCATACTGAACTCTCCAGAAGGGCTAGTATAGATGCTGTGGAATTCGGTAACAACCCTTGGCAGACTAAGACATTTTTTACATACAATAACACTTTATGCAACATTGTCACCAGGATTTCTTATTCATTAAACATGCTGACTTTGCTTCCAGATATAATTGTCATTTAAATAAGGTATTTTGAAATGGAAAGGTTTTTTTTTTCTCTCTTGATCCACATATTTTCTAAGTAAAAGTTTGTGACTACATGATAACTTAATCAATAAGGAATGACATATTTAATTCAGAGAACAAATAGTAAATAAGGGAAAATAGTAGTATATAAGGGAGAAGAAATCCCAGGTCATCTCTGAGGAAGAAGGGCTTGTCACCAGAAGTTTGGGAATGTATATTGTGCACTGAGTTTTTCCTGTAATTGAGAACTTCAAGCAGTTTACAGATCATTGACTAAGATCTGGAAATGTAATTTCAGAGTGGCTTTGCTTGCTCCAAGTAGCCAAATACTGCGCCTGGCTTTTGCTGCCACAGAAGCCTTGTGTTTATTGGTGGAATGAGTGTTCCTTTATTTACATGTGCTGTTGGCTCAAATATTTGGATTCTTGGTGGAGGCAGCTTGGAGACAATCCCAGTGGTAAGAAAAGTAGACCTAACACTATACCTTTGCCAGTATTTCAAAGTATCAAAATATCATCTGATATCAAATTGCCATCTCTTCAAAAATTTGCACCTTGATTTTTGATTACCATGACTGCATCATTCTGTCCTTCCTCTTATCTTCATTATTCTATCCCCCTCCAAGGCTCAACATCCTCCTCACATTTCAAGTGCCAGTTTGTTGGCTGTTCATTTTGTAGGACTGTTAGTTCATTTTTCTAAAGATTACACCACTTGAATTCTCCCCTGAAAATACCATTCTTTAGTTAATATATTTGTGTATACTTGCACACAAACCTGTTTGTGTTTGTTGTACATTTAATTCTAGCTTCTACATATGAGGAAGAACATGGGTTTTTTTGTCTCTCAGAACCTGACTTACTTCATTTAACATTTTTTCTGGGTCTACTTTTTCTCTGCAAATATTGTAATAGCATTGTTTTGGATGGATGAGTAAAATTTCATTGCATATATATGGCACATTTTCTTGACCCATTCATCCATGGATGGGTATCTGGGCTGTTTCCATACTTTGGTTATGATAAATAGTGCAGCAATGCTCATGTTTGTATAGGTGTCTTACTGTACCTTAATTTGTAATGTTTTGGATAAATGCCCACCAGTGGAATTGCTGGCTCATTGGGTAGTTTCAATGTTGCATTTTTTGAGGAATTTCCTTATTATTTCCATAGTAGTTGAACAAGTTTACATTCCCACCTTAGTGTATTATGATTCCTTTTCATCTACATTCACTCCATCATCTGTTGATTTTTGTATTCTTGGTGATGACCCCACCTTAGTGCATATGAAGAATGCAGAATTAGTACTTAATATCATCATATGAGAGAATAGATACGACAAGTAGTCATATTCTTTTTAAAAAGCCTAATATCTTCATGGTATTGTAAATCCATATAGATTGTACCTGTGTGCACATCACACTGTAAATCCAAAATAACCTCTGCATTTGCATAAACACGGGAAGAAATTCAACATTCAAGGCGATTTTTTTAATAAGCAGTGTGCAATTGCTCCTTTTTCTATCAATTCAACAGCATATCTTGATGAAAGTCACCTCTTCCACTATGAATTTTATGCTAAAGTTAAAGTACAGCATTATTAGGGGCTGACTGTATTTTGAGTGGTTCCAGGATAAGAATAGAACAGTTTTCCTAGCAAAGAACTGAGCCCATCCCCTCAAGAGCAACTTTGTCATTTTCTTTGCCATCTCTGAGCATAGAGTGATGCAAGGCCAGCTATGGGAAATCTAAAGGATGCACATATTTACTCCTAAGGGAGAGCATTAAAGCACTGCAAATGGACCTCCTGAAGATGCTGAGAAGTTGCTGGAGACTGTGTACCAGCATTTTCATTATAAACAGAGGATCTTCTTCCATCAAACACAATATTCTCAGGTAGTTCTTAAATACATATGAGCCAAAGCCATTTACTCTGTGTTGTGCTTTGTCATTTGTCTTGAAAAAATTTAGAAATTACTGTAATTTTCTCAAATACATTAGCTTTTTCAAGAGGTTTTGTGCCCTAAAGTGCAAGATTTCTAGTGTCATTATGTACACAATTTAAAATTTGTATTTTTATCAATTTTGAAATCATACTAAAAGGATTTAGAATAAAATAATATTTCTGGTTTATACCATGATCTGGTGGGAAAAGAAATTTTCTTCATACGGCTTACTGATAAGGGGATATTCTTGCATTTATAGAGAAATGGAACAAAAAAGTGTGAGTTCAAATCATAGGAAGCTTTCTCAATATAGATATTCAATTATAGTGGTTAGGTATAGGAATAAATCTTTTAAAAGTCAGATAGATATAAAACAAAAGAAGGGTAAAAAACTCACAGTATTCTGTCATAGGACCAGAAAAACGTACATGGAATCTGTTTTTATTATATATTATATTTTTGTAACTTCCCTGTGATATGTTATCACTACTGAGAAACATAATCATCAGTGGTCAGAGATTTGTCTATAGATTTTTGATAAATATTTTTTTCTATAGATTCTCAAATCCATATTTCTATACTGGTTGCTACATAGCAGCTTTAACATTATGATAAATTGGAATATCACTAGATCTTAAATTTATGCTTTATCCATTTTCTGTATAGTTCAGCACAAACAACATTTTTAAAGACTGGTTTCAGATGTACTGTTTTTTGTTGTCAAAATGGAAAGTAACCATTCTAAGTCATGTTCAGGTTTTACAAAAATAAGGAGACACTCTTGAAATTGTCATGTATTCTTAAGTGATAGATAGGATTTATTTATAGAAAAAATGTTTTTGTTTTTCTTTTCTCACCATAAAACTCTTAGTAAAACAGTATGAAGATAAGAACATCCCTAATTTCACATAAAGAAAGATAAACCAATTCAGTCACTGGTGACTCAGCTGTAATGTTAACTAGTAGGAGCCTGAGAATCAGCTGGGGCAGGAAAGTCTGTGGAATTCACATCCAATTAACCACCAAAAACTAGAAGGAAAGGTGTGGATCAAGAGGTAAAGCAGCAATTTTGAGGGAAAAAGTCAAGAGCTCAGAACTTTGAGATAAAGTCCCATTAATCAATCTCTCTGTGTGTCTCTGTCTCTCTCTGTGTCTCTCTGTCTCTGTATCTGTCTCTCTATCTCTGTCTCTCACTCTCTCTCTCTCACACACACACACACAAAGATAAACCATTTAATCTGCCTTAATTTTATGGAAAACTGATTTGAGTAAATATACTAAGTTGTCTATTAAGACAGAACTAGGATGTAGCTTTAGTAGAGTTTGTGCTTATGAAATCTATTCATCTGTGGTTCATTAAAAAAAATCCATCCAAACCAGTCAGAAATAGAAATGAGTTTACTTGGTCTTTGACATAGTCAAAGTATAGACAGTATTATTTGTTGACTTCTTTGATTACTTGAAAAAAGAATTTGAATTATCTTTAGATAAAGATGATTTTAAGTTAGCCAACCTATATAGGAAAAAATAGATTTCTCATTTTTCAGTTAGTTTTCTATTTCAGATATGAAAACATCAAAGTGCAGTATTTTTGCTTGAGAGGTTATATAAGGAGCAGGCATAGCTTTTGAACTGCTCGGACTACAAATAAGACTTTATATAAGAAAAAAAGTCTTCGGTAAAGTTTTGGAAAGGAAAATGACATAATTTGTTATAAAAAGTTTTACTGTGTGCTGTTTTCTAAGATATGATCAAACAAGAATGAATGTGTTATTCAGAGATTCCTAGATTCTATTATTCAGAAATATCTAGAGGTAGAAGTACCTGTTTCTGAAAGTTCTTAAAAAAAAAAAAAACCCAAACCTCTGTATTTTTAACATCTTAGGAAAATCAGAGTCTGAATTTGTTGATCTGATTGACTGCAGGGATGAATTCATTCAACAAAAGTCAACTCAGAAAAATACTTTAGTATAAAGAAACAGCAAAGGCACTGCATTTCAGTTCATAAATAGAGTGGAGATGTCATTTATTTAGTTCAATAAATGACAACCTTGCTTGAAGGGGAGTGTGCAATAAGTGCTACATATAGTGGGTATTGTAGTGAATAGGTATTTCTAATTGTGAATCCTGATGCAGCTTCTTGTAAGGGATCATCTTTTTTTTTTTTTTTAATTAGCATTACCTTTAAGTAGTTGTAAAAGGAGCTGCTATTTAACCAACATTTTATGATCCAATGTATCTTGATCAATGTCATCTCTTTCAACATTCTTACTTGTCCCTCCCCTATCCACTTTTTCTGCAATTTTTAAAATTTTGTAGGGTATATACAGAATTTATTTTTTATTTAAATTTTATTGGAAAGGTGATGTACAGAGGGGTTACAGTTAAATAAGTCAGGTAATGAGTAGATTTCTTTTTGAACAATATCATTTTCTCCCTCAATTTCTCCCACTTTTCCCCCTCCTGACCCACTCCCTCCGCCCCCATCCCCCAGCTGTAAAGTTCATTTCCAACACAGTGTATACTAAGTATCACTGCTTGAATTGGTTCATCCTTTGTCTTTTCCCCAAGTCAGATGGACTGATATACAGGACAAAGGGTACAGAAATGACAAACAGTCACAAAGGGTGAAAAAACAAAGGAAAAGAAAGAAAGAAAGAAAGAAAGAAAGAAAGAAAGAAAGAAAGAAAGAAAGAAAGAAAGAAAGAAAGAAAGAAAGAAAGAAAGAAAGAAAGAAAGAAAGAAAGAAAGAAAGAAAGGAGGGAGGGAGGGAGGGAGGGAGGGGGGGAGGGAGGGAGGGAGGGAGGGAGGAAGGAAGGAAGGAAGGGAAGGGAAGGAGAGGGAGGGAAGAAGGAAGGGAGGGAGGACAGAAAGAAAGTACTGCAAACAATACAATAAAAATTCTTGTTGATTTTGCTAAGCATCATTTTACATGGTCATATGCACATAGCCATTGAGCCATCTTGAGGCTCCTGAGAATATCCTCCTTCACTATGTGAATGCTTAGAGTGCTGTTTAATTAATCATGTCCAAGTGTTATTATTTGTCTTTACTATCTTTGCTTCCATCAGAAAGAATGGCATTGCCCATTGGTAAGGAAATAGAACAACTTGGAAAAAAAGTATATATATTAAGTGAGCCAGACCCAGTGAAACAGAGGCCGCACGGTTTCCCTCATTTGTAATAACTGGAATATGTCTATACTGAATTCTTCACTGCATTCTCCTCCTCTTTTCCTTCTTATTCATCTACCCTTTCTCCTTTCCCCCACCCCACCCTTTATGAGTACCTGCTTATACTGCTATAAAGAGGGTGCTATTGCTCCCACGTTATAGTGTATGGGAGAAATATGCACGAATCCAAGTGAGATTCAAACTTCATATTTTTTTATATTAGGGACACAGTATGTAAAAAAAATCATCATTTCAATCATTGCCCTTGGAGTGGTGATATAAGGGATACTATTATAGAACTTAACACTACCAACAACTGTCCTTATTTTTACCTGTAACTTCAATTCAACTTTAACCATTCACTGTGTGATAACTAATGCCAATTTACATTAGGTCTGTGGGAAATATGAAAGATTGGCACTTCCAATAAACTAGAAATATCTGCTCAATAACTGAAATGTGAGAACATTGAAAGTAGAGCAAAGACATATTGATAGAACATTCTGCTCTTGACTATTTGCTCTAGAAATAATCCTATTACATTCGTGAAAGTCTAGCTATCTATCCTATAAAAGAAGAACATTTTTCCTTCAGATTATAAGGGATTATTTTTTGGTCAGCATCAATTCACTAAATATGTGTATGAAAACACATTAAGAAACAATCCATGGTTAAAGTATGGTACTTCAAAAACACTCTTCCTCCATATTTAAATCTTCCTTTGCTAAATGCTTGTTTATTTCTTAATGTTTGTAGCATGTATAAAATGTTAAAACTAAAAAGTAGGTTAAACAATGAGGGCAAGGCTGTTATCTTTTTGTGCATACTACTTTGTATATTTAATTTTATATGTCACTTTGTGCTCTCTACCAATACCTGCCACAAGGTCCCTGGACAGCCTTGGATCATTGAAGGGACTGACATGATCAAAAAGGAAGGGGGATGCACTGTAACAAGAGAAGTTACACAAGCACACACACTTTACCTCTTCCTGGGAGATGTTGATGAAGGCCTCATAAAGTCCTTAATACTTAATTGGAGGTCTGATGGAAGAGTAGCCTTTGCCCTTTGGATAAGCATGCCAAGTTGGGAGATGGAGATGTGTGAAAGCACTTGGCAAGTTCATAACAATAGAAACTCAAGTGGGGCATGGATGAAAAGTGAATGATAGGGAAGTAAGGTCAATGAGAGTGAAAAGTACTAGGGCAGGAATGCAAAGGGGCTGCTGAAGCATGCTTTTATGAATGAACCCTGGGGGCTCATGCATTTGCTAGCAGGGTGGCTACTGGACTGTTTTCCATAGCTGTCTTACAGGGCTTGATTAGACCTTTGCAGGTCTTTTCTCCTGAACTGCCAGTATTCCTGTGTCCCATCCACAACCTTTTCTCTTCTATAATGTCTATTTTGCCGTTTCTTTTGAAAAAGAAACAGTATTTGAAAATTTATATGTTTTCTTTCTCTTTTGGTGATCAAATTAAAATTGGTAGTAAAATTCATCATATGATTTGTTTGTGCTCTAGTTTGCTAATGTGGGAATTACAACATTGGGTAATGTCACGTTAAATTATTCATCTTCATGGAAGTGCCTTGTGAAATTATGACCATGTGCTATATAGCTAAGTATTTAAGTGGAAGAATGAGAATTGGGATAATTCTGTATTACATAAAAGACAACCTAAAATCCCTAAGAGAATTAGGGATATTTTGCATATAAGGATTTTGAAAGAGATCAAAGTCTTTTTCCTGGCTTCTAACTTTAGAAAACATGATTGATTTTCACACTATGTTAGACTGCACTACTTTTCAAGCTTTGCATTATGGTGTATCTTTGAAATATCATTATTCCTTTGAAATTCATATGCCTTTTTGCATTCTGTAGCCTTCTAGCACAAAACACAAACTCTTCTCATCTATCACGATCAAGATTCAGCATCATAAAACTATCTTTACATCACTTTGAAAAATAACATTTTCAACTGCTTACTTGGAAAATTGATACAGCCAGAAGAAATCTCCAGGTTTATGCTAACATGGGAATGTCCTAAGATTTGTTGCTCAATGCAAGTGCCCTAGTTTGAGAAGCACAGAACTAATGCAAGCTATTTCACCTGATTCATGGTTTATTGATAGAAAGTTGCTGGTCACTTTCATTTTTTAAATTAATTAATTTATTTTTAATTAAACTTTTTTCTTTATTGTCAAAGTGTGATACAGAGAGGTTCCAGATTCATATGCAAAGCAGTGAGTACGTTTCTTGTTCAACTGGTTACCTCCTCCCTCATTCCTCCCCCCATTCCCCTCTCCCCCTGAGTTGTGCAGTTGGTTTATACCAAATGGTTTTGTAAGTATTACTTTTGGAATGGTTTGTCTTTTTGTCCTTTGTCTCTCAATTTTGATATTCCCTTTCCTTTCCCCAGTTTTAATACCCATATAAACAGTATCCAGGGTTCTCAGATGAGACATAGTGGTAGTGGGAGTACAACCATAGGAAGGAAATACAAGAGTAACAAAACTAAACAAAACCATCAAATAGACTAACAGACAAGAACCCCCTCCCTCCAAAAAACCCCCAAACGGTATGGTTTCACATGGCATGTTGAAAATAATTACAACAGTGGTATAACTCTTGTTTCCATAACGTGGAGTTCATTTCACTTGGCATTGTCTTAAGTGATCATATGGGTGTAGCTATTCAGGTCACTTTCTTATTTCAGTTTACTGAAGTAATTGTAGTTGCTTTATAAGAAACAAGCAAATAGTTGAATATAATACTTTCACCCAACATCCTGTGTGTGTCAAAGGAGAAATTTAATTTATTGTGATAATGTGTGTAATAATTAACTAGTTTTATAATTTGTGAAAAGTGATAGCAGATTGAAGTGTAGCTTATTGTACTTATAATAATTTCCTTAACATCTAGTTTTGAAAGAGTCTCATTAGTTGTCTTCCTTAACATCCTGTTTTTAAATAATCTTATTACTTGTAAATTTTATAGGAATGAAAGTGTCTTGACAAAATACTGTGTTTACTTTAACAGATAAAAATCAGGTGTAAAACCACTTTCTCATCTGTTCAATGACATCATGTATACATGAAAAATATCTAAAGATAATATGATACAACTTATTATCACCAAGTGATAAACATATGTTTTCATTGCCAAAGTATGTTGAATAGGAGGTGAAAGAGAAAATATATAAAGGTCAGATAAGTTTGGAATGCTATTTATTTAAGGTAACATAGCTGGTCAAGCTTACTGCCGTCGTGTTTGATTTTGAAGCCTAAGGTCTTTATCACCATTTTCTGATGACTTCCAAAGTTAGCATACATTTTCCTAAAAGTGACCCATTTTAACCATAGCCATTTGAACGGAAGTAACAACTCCAAAGCTAATGACAACTCCCAGTCCTACATCCCTGTCTCAGAGAAAGACAATTCTAAATCTAAGAGCCAGTGGCATTTCACTAAAACAATCTTCTTGTATATTGCCACCCTCTTTCATCTGCACCATTTTTCCCCCACTGCTAGGCAACAGACTCACAAGACAAATATGTTCCTTCATCTTTTTAGTCAGGATGTTTCTGATACAACAATCATTTTGGTGTGAATATTGAAAAATTGAGAAAATGTTTGCCAAATGCATAGGGATTGGGACATAGAGCTGGACTTCAAATCAGAGTCATCAGTAAGAGCACAAAATGTTCCATGAGCCATAGCACCACTGGCTTACACCCATAATTCCAGCGACTTAGGAGGTTGGGAGTGAGAGAATCATGGCTTGAGACCAGCCTGAGCAGAAAAGTTCTTGCGGTCTTGTCTCCAAAACAATCAGCAAAAAGCAAGGCTGATGGAGTGGATAAAGTGGCAGAGTAGCATCTAGTAAGTATGAGAATCTGAGCCCAAAGCTCAATACCACTCAAAGAAAAAAAGTTCCCATTGTACTTTAAAAATAACAAGATAAACCTCTTGTTTCCATAACTTGGAGTCCATTTTGCTTAGTATCATCTTATATGATCATATGTACATAATTGGCCTATTGTGATCGTCTGCTAGGACTATCCTAGACATATACTAATTATTACCAATGAGGAAAACCACAGAGTCTATGTTTGTCTGAATTAGGGAAGGGAAGGGGAGCACCAAAATGGTAAGGCAAAGGATAGAAGGTAAACCAATGCAACAGCAATACTTATAAAACTATGTTGTAAACCAACTGTACAACTGGGAGGGGGAGGGGGAGGGGGGAGGGTGGGAGAAAAATGAGGGCAGAGGTAACAAGTTTGACAAGAAATGTACTCGCTACCTTATATATGTAACTGTAATCTCTCTTTACATCATCTTGACAATAAAAATTAAAATAAAAAGGAAAGTTATAAGAATATGCAGGAGGGTGTCTATAAATTAGATTTCCTGAACTCACACCAATAATATTTGCATTTCTTAATCACAAGCTAAATGAAAGTAGAATGATTTTCTTTGTCTATTAGAGGCAATGTGAAAATCAATTTTTATTATATGGTTTCAAATGAGTGATTAAAACTTATAATTGTATTTCAACTTACTGAAATAGATTTACATTTATATTAATGATCCCTTAAAAATGTATAATATTTTTTACATTAGATATGACAAATTAAAATAAAATTTTAATGGATTTATATGTGATGAATGAAAAATCAACGTGGTTTTGTCTTATAGTCACTACTGATTAAAAAATACTTAAATGTTTACATTAAAAAATTGTGTGAGGGGGCTGGGGATATGGCCTAGTGGGAAGAGTGCCTGCTTCATATACATGAGGCCCTGGGTTCGATTCCCCAGCACCACATATACAGAAAATGGCCAGAAGTGGCGCTGTGGCTCAAGTGGCAGAGTGCTAGCCTTGAGCAAAAAGAAGCCAGGGACAGTGCTCAGGCCCAGAGTCCAAGCCCAGGACTGGCCAAAAAAAATAAAAAAAAATTGTGTGAGGTTATAGTGACTTTAGCCAAAACAGTTGATATATGGTATAGAATCTGAAGGTTATTTTAATTTTATTTTTCCCTACTGATTTTAAAGTTTTCTTTGGAAATAACAACAGTGTTGCATTAATATATATTTCTAAGATACATTTATAATGCTATGGTTTTGAGAATGCTAACACCTAAATCTTCACTTCTCTCTTTAATCAGGTCTTAATTTCCTTTGTCAGAGTGATAGTTTCCTGTCAGAGATCATACATATATGTGACATATACACCAGAAATACATGTGATATATTATGCTATATATCACAGCTCACATCTAAGTAATAAATCAAGAAACATCTCACAACTTAATCACTAGTGGCTTCTTATGGGACTTTATTTCAGGGAAATAAAAGCAACTTAAAGACAACATCCACACAGTATTTTAAATTGAGTGCTGACCCACAGGTTATTCAGTTTTGATATTTTTAAGCATTCATGCTTATTAGGCTAAAGAGTAGACTTAAAGTCAAACAATGGAATAGAAAAGAGATATTATGACTCAACAATGCATGGTATCTGTTAACAGAAATGCATTATTACGTTCCATTATACAATAATTCATTTGAATCAAATCTCGCATGAGGAAACTGGCAGCACGAAAAAGTAACTCTTAGAAAATTTTTTCAAGAAGTCAGGTGCCAGTGGCTCATGGCAGTAACCCTCAGCTACTTGTGAGGCTGAGATCTGAAGGATCACATTTAAAGCCAGCTTGAGCAGACAAGTTCATGAGACCACTTTTCAATTATAAGCTAGGGACAGGTGTGCATGCCTGTAAACCCAAGCTACTTGAGAGGCTAAGGTGAGGGAAGGGGAGAGAGAGGGGGAGGAGGAGGAGGGGCAGGAGGGAGAGAAGGGGGAGGAGAGGGGAGAAGGGGGAAGCAGGGGAGAGGAGGAGGAGAGAGAGGAGGGGAGGAGAGGGGAGGAGGAAGAAGAGGGGGAGAGGAGAGGGGGAGGAGGGGGAGGAAGGGGAGTAGAGGGGAGGAGGGGATGGGGAGAGGTAGGAGGAGGAGGAAGGAAAAGAGGGGAAGAAGGGGGAAGAGAGGGGAGAAGGGGGAGAGGGGGAAGGGGAGAGGGGGAGAGGGGGAGGGGGAGAGGGAGGGGGGAAGGGGAGAAGGGGAGGGGGAGAGGGGAGATGGAGAGGGAGCAGGAGGGACAGGGGAGGGGAAGGGGGAGGAGGAGCTAGAATGATTGCAATTCCAGGAGGTAGAACTCAGCTCAGGTTTGTTCCTGGGCAGGAATGGGAGACCATGTTCCAAACACTACTGAAACTAGTGTTCCGCCAGCCTAGCAGTTGTGAGTGCTTGAATTCACGCTCCATGACCCCCTACAAGAAATGAAAGAGAGAGAGAAAAGAAATTGTCAAGAACTACAGCCCTTTCCTTCATTTTCAGTCCCTATCTTCAGCAGCATCTCCGCTGGCAGGTTTGTCTCCGAGTTCACAAATGGCCCCGCTGGCTCCAGGCATCACGTTCTCAGAAAGCCATTTCCAAAGCCCAGAGGGCAGAGCTGCCGGTGTCACCCTTATCCCCCATCCTTCGTCTTCAGGTCACACAGAGAAAGCTCTTGTACATTCTCCTCAGCAGTCTGTCCTGGAGTCTCAATGACAAATATCAGGTCACACTGTTCGGTCTGGCTCTTTCAGGAACGATTCATAGTTGCCATTTTTAGCAACTCTACCAGAAAGGATATTTGGGGAAGTCTGTTTGAATGACATCCAAGCCCCTACCACAATTAGGTTATGTAACTTGTGTGTGTGTATGTCTGTGTGTGTGTGTGTGTGTGTGAGAGAGAGAGAGAGAGAGAGAGAGAGAGAGAGAGAGAGAGAGAGAGTTACTGATTTCAAAATTATCCTAGAAAAACTTTTTGTGGAAGCTCAGTGTCTATATTGCTTTTTCACCTTGGATTTTTGACTTCTAGAGTTTCCTTTTGGCTTTGTGTTATTGTGATAATGTTGTTCTAAATCATAATAAAGAAATTTCATTTACAATTAAATACAATTAAATAGGAACAAGTATGAGAAATCAGTAGAAGCAGAAAAAAGAGCTTTAAATCATTACATTTGATGAATGAATAATTTATTCATGTGAGTGACAGTCTTATTTTAGTTATACATGCATAAATTATATCAATGCAACATAGTTATTCTTCTTTAAAAATGCCAAATACAAGGTATTTTATAAAAACATAAGAGTTACAAAGGAATGTATAAGGTGAAAGAGAGATAATGTAGTAGTATACAATGTTTTAAAATAGACCAGTCGGTTTGGAGTTTGCTGCATTTCTTAATATTTTGGAACTCTAGTTTTGTCTAAGAATAGTTGAATGAAGAAATAAGTCAGCCTCCCTTATTTTGCTGACTGCACACAGTTTAGATTATATGGGGCTAGTTCTATCAAAAGTATGAAGACATCTTTTGGGGAGGGGAGAATCAGGAAATAGTTGTTCCATCATTCACAATCATGGTTTGACAATGAATTAAGACATTACACACACACACACACATAATTGAAGGGAATGAGTTACTAAATTTACTTATTGCAAAAGGACAAACTGATAGTTTGATATGGTTGTGTAAGGACTGACCTGAGAATCTGAGTAACTAAATATATGTTTTAGTGTTAAAATAATAACAGCTTCTAAACCATGGTGATGACTCCATGCTACAGGGCTGCACCCCCACCCACGAGACTAGTTTCTTGTAGTTTGACATTTAAAAATATAGGAATCCCTTGTTCCCCTCTGTACCTGGGTAGCAACCATGGCACCAGACAGTAAAAAAAAAAAAAAGATAACCATAGACTATGGAAATAACCATAATATTAGTAGAAATGCCATGGTAACTGTTGGGTTTGTTCACTTAAGATTGAGTACTGGATTGCTTCAGCCCACTCAAGCTTGCTTAGTGGTAATGGGAAAACATGGTAGCAATTGTTAAAATAAAGTTGGTACTAGGTCAGCCTGACCACAAAATTCTGCTTCTGTAAAAGGCTTGCTTAACCCATTTGTGACTTGCTCTATGCCCTGCATTAACCCACTGCATCAGTGCTACATGACCACCTGTTGTCAGTTCCTGATATCGAGGCCAGTTCCCATTATCAAAGCCAAAATAGATAACTTGAAAGCGTAGATAGCCAATAGAAATAGGACAAGACTTGCTTACGAAATGCCATCCAATTAAGTATCTGCCAAGTTGGAAATACCCTGTCCCTGTTGTAATTACAATAAAAAAAAAACACCCTGCCTATCTGAGGATCAGGGCTCTCAGTCCAGATCCATCACCAGATCGGTGATAGTTGAGAGTCCAGGTTTGAGCTTGCAATAAAGGCTCTCATGTGTTTGCATCGGAATCGGCTCCTTGGTGGTCTTTGGGGACCCAAAATCTAGGCATAACAGTTGTAACATGAATGCTTGGACTCCCATGATACACACCAATATTTTAGTTGAAAAAAATGTGGCACATATACACAATGGAATTCTGTTTCTATCAGAAAGAATGACATTGCCCCATTCATAAGGAAATGGAAAGACTTGGAAAGTATAATCCTAAGTGAAGTGAGCCAGACCCAAAGAAACATAGACTTTATGATTTCCCTCATTGGTAATAATTAGTATATGTCTAGGATAGTCCCTAGCAGATCACAATAGTTTGATAGCTATGTACATATGATCACATAAGATGATGCTAAGTGAAATGAACTCCAAATTATGAAAATAAGGGGTTTATCATTGTTGTTGTTAATTTCAATGTACCATGTGAAATCATGCCTTTTTCATTTGTCTTTCTTCCCCATGGTTTTACCCCTGATGTCACTGTAACTGATTTTGGTACCCTGGGTATTGTATTCACATTTATCAGAACTAGGGAAGGGGAATGTCAAAATGGAGAGACAGAGAGCAGAAGGTGAACCAATGGAGCAGCAATACTTACATAACTATATGCTATAATCCAACTGTACAACTCATGGGGGAGGGGAGGGAAATGAGGAGGGGAGAAGGAAGGAGAAAAATGAGGGAGGAGGTAACAAGTTTGATAAGAAATGTACTTGCTGCCTTATATATGAAACTGTAGCCCCTCTCTACATCATTTTGACATTTCAAAAACTCAGTTATATCAAGTGTATTTTATGATCCTTGACAATTAGGTGTAATAGTCTTTCCAAAAATTGGATATGATGTGTGTGCTTTCTGAAAAATGTTAATGTGTATAGACTATTTTCCTCCCTTGTATTCATTTATATTTAAATTTATACCTTTTTATATGCTACTTAAAAATATACCCAAAATATAAAGTGTTTCTGTATATCCTACTTTAGTCTGAATTGTATTTTCTTTAGGATAGAGATAAATAGACAGTTGCATAATTTCATGACTGGAATGAAATTGGTGACATTTGCCTTAAAAGTCCAAGTGGAAATTTTCACCTAAGAGTAAAGTTTGACACTTAATGCAATAATGTACTTGACTTAGGCCACTATGATAGTTCAACTAAAGAAAACTTATAAAAATAACCTTTATAACCCTGTGACTTAAGAAGTTATATTTCTTTTTTGAAGCCAAAATATATTACGTTGAACAAAAGATCAATAAATTCTGGCTCATAAATTAAACAAAGTTCATTACCTTGAACAAAGGTGAAGAAAAGTTAATTATACCTTCATGAGTTCATGATCACAATAAATAAAACAAAACAAAAAAAACCCTCACAGTAGTCATGAATAAATCATATCATTAATTAGCTTTATTCTGGAAATGTCTTTGGGCACACTCTAAACATTTTAAAATTGTGTCTTTAAAAGCTACACTGATTGAAATTTGCCTCTTACTGTACTGCTAAATTTGGCACTGCCCTGTAGCCACCATATGCTATATATCTAAGAGAACCCCACATGAGTAGTTATTGTAGGAGAAAAAAAATGAGTATTAATTCTGTTGTAGTTCAAAAAATACATTGCGATAGTTGCAACTAAGTATGAATGTACTTTTCACTATAAGACTCCATCTACTTATATAAATACATCTACAAATATGATATTATTTTTGCCAAAGCAGGTATGTGTTTATTTTATATTATTAATTTCCATGACTGGTTTTAGTGTTTTTATTTAGTAAGAACATGAAATATATGGAAGAAGATAGATTCTCCGATCACAGACTTTCTATTTCATGCCTTTCATTCATGCTGTCCTAGATCCTTCCCCCCCCCCACCCCCCACCCCAATCTGTGAGGTGGCAAGAAGGTACAGAGCTCTGCCTACCAGGATGATCTGACCGGAGTAACTCACAATAGAAGGCTCAGCCAGTCATAGAAAGGACTGCAGAGATAAACTGACCAATACAAATTGAATCTCTTGTGGCAATGGTGCAATATCCCTACTCATTGACTAGCGTTCAAGAGAAGGTGAAACTTTGGACTGGGCAGCTGCCATCAGCAGGAGCCAATACAAGTGGTCTAATCTCTAAATTATCCATGGCCAGTGCACCTCATAGTTGGTCAGTGCCCTGACCCTGAAGAAACATCTGGGCATCAGATCACATCACATATGCATAAATATATGTAGGATTTGGGGAAACATAGCATATCCTTTTATAAAAATAGTTTCACATTTGACAGTGTATTGTGGCTTTCTATATTAGAAATAAGTGGCAGGAATTGATCCTCAATTGCTTTCAGGAAACTTGACCGCAGTTTCAATGTCTATAATGATTTTTCTGAGTATTTTAAATTAATAGTGATTGTGTAGGAAAAAATATATTTTAGTCAACATAACATAAATCATGAGACCATTTTCATACAAAGTGTTGAGCTAGTATGCTTACTGCATTTCCCAAATAAAGGGCTGTATATCAGAGGTATGATTAAATAGGATTGAAGTCTGTTAACTTGGCTCCAATTTATGAGTCACTAATTGATTGAGTTTAATTTCATGGCCTAATTATGTTACTATAAATGTCTATACCTGAGTGAGGTACAATCTCATTTCTAGGATTTTTGGAAATTGCATTGGGAAAAGATGAGGTGTGATTATTCTGAGGTTCAAAGCATAGACATTTTAGAAGTTAGGACAAAAATGTTTAAAAACACTAAAGAGAACTATAAAATGAAAAGGAAAAACAACAAAAGGACAGCCTTTCTAACTACTTTTGATAATTATCCTTAGTAATATCCCCATAGTAGATTTTGCTATTATATCAACTAAATGTAGATTTTGGTACTTTCACATCTATTTAAAAATTTGACCATTTGTGAAATGCGTGAGGACTAACTTTCATAGGAATTCTGTACTTCCTCACCTTCTAAAGAAGTTAGAGGTAACAAAAGGTATGAGTCCACATTTTTCTCAAGAAACCTCGAAGATACCTTGCAAAGCCAAACACGATTAGGGCTGTCACAGGCATAGACAGGCAAGAAATTGAGTCTGGCATTGAGAATTGTGTTAGGCGTCTCTTAAGAAAGACATGTTTGTAGTTGATTTTAGTGACAAGTAATGAGACACCATGTATAATAGCCTGGGCAAAACCAAAAAGATCTTACTATTGCACTGTGGTGACATTATAATTTTCAAGAGTCAGATACATTCTTTTTGGTAGGTATTTCTATAGTGGACTAAATATTCATGATAAAATATGAAGTGCATTAAGTGCATTTTGTAAAGCCATAAACACACACACATACACACACACACACACACATACACACACACACACAGATGAACCAAAGAAATAAATTCATGTAGATTTAGTTTTGGTTCCATTTCAATCTGCCCCAAATGATGCCAATGAGGAGAAGTAAATGTTTATTTTCAGTACTATCCTTTACAAAGTCTTAGGGAGATTATTTCAAGTTGGGCACAGGTGGCTCATACCTGTAACCCTAGCTACTCAGGAAGCTGAGATCTGAGAATCACAGTTCAAAGCCATTTGGGGTAGGAAAGTCCATGACACTCTTTTTTTGTGTGTGTGCAGTGCTCTTAAGTTTATCTTTATTATTTTGTTTTATTTTTTTCCAAAATTTTTTCTTATTTATTGTCAAAGTGATGTACAGAGAGGTTACAGTTTCATACGTTAGGCCTTGGGTACATTTCTTGTACTGTTTGTTACCTCCTCCCTCATTCCCCCCTCCCCCTCCCCTTCCCCTCTCCCCCCCATGAGTTGTTCAGTTGGTTTACACCAAATGGTTTTGCAAGTACTGCTTTTGGAGTCATTTGTCTTTTTATCCTTTGTCTCTAAATTTTGATATTGACACTCTTATCTCCAATTAACCCCTCAAAACTGGAAGTGGAGCTGTGGCTCTGATTGGTACACTGTTAGCCTTGAGCGAAAGAACTCAGGGACAGTGCCCAGGCCCTGAGTTCAAGCCCCATGACTGATTAAATAAAATGCTTATTTCTCTAAGCACTACATAACTTTAGATCATCTTCAGATTGGAAGTAGTTAATTTGTGATGAAAATTTTTATTTATCCTATTTTTAAAATAATGTCAGCGTTATTTAAATTGTTTATAGTATTTAATGTCACTTAACTTTGGTGTTTCTTCTTATCTAATTGAAAGCAATTAAGACAGACTACAACTTTAAAATAACTAAGAAAATTTAACTTTGATATTTAAACACAAATTTAAATTAATGAAGTACAGAATTTTTCACACTTTCATTCGCAGTAGTTTATTTTCATGTCCCTTTTATCCTTGCCTTTTAAGTAATATATTAAGTTTTCACACATCATAATTTATATAAACTTAAATTCCTCATTTTAAAGGTGTTAATTATATCTGTTTTACGTTTAATATTATTTTAATAGTCCTTAGATTTTTTTCCTAGTTCTATGCCATTTAAATTATTCAATTAGGAAGTTGTGTACTTAGGGACATGAGGTAGATTTGGAGCTCAAACTGGTGTTTCATAAACAGTAGCCCCTAAAAATTGATAGAG
Source organism: Perognathus longimembris pacificus (assembly GCF_023159225.1). Classification (NCBI taxonomy): domain Eukaryota; kingdom Metazoa; phylum Chordata; class Mammalia; order Rodentia; family Heteromyidae; genus Perognathus; species Perognathus longimembris. The sequence goes on along the minus strand of NC_063181.1, from coordinate 13,598,867 downwards.
CACTTCATCCCAAAGTCGGAGTTTCAAGAGCCAGGGTGAATCTAAATGCTCTCTACAAGTTAAATTGCCATTAATTTTAGAGGCTTATTATAGAAGAATTGTGCGAAACAAACACTCAGTTCATTTGGAAAATGAAAAATTTTATTATTAAATGTTGGTAGTATATATAAAATAGTTGATAAGTAAAGGATTTGAGTGAAAATTAATAAAATACTATTTGTAACATCTTATAATCTAAAAATATCTTTAAAAGCATTAAAGAGCATTGCTTGTAACAGATTTAAAATACTAGGAAAAGGGGCTGGGGATATAGCCTAGTGGCAAGAGTGCCTGCCTCGGATACACGAGGCCCTAGGTTCGGTTCCCCAGCACCACATATACAGAAAACGGCCAGAAGCGGCGCTGTGGCTCAAGTGGCAGAGTGCTAGCCTTGAGCGGGAAGAAGCCAGGGGCAGTGCTCAGGCCCTGAGTCCAAGGCCCAGGACTGGCCAAAAAAAAAAAAAAAAAAAAAAATACTAGGAAAACATCTCAGTAAAAATAACTTTAATTTTCATTGATAAAAGCACTTGTAGACTAGAAAGTTAATTGATTATTTTATTTTTTATCGATATAAAAATGTTTATCCATTTTCCTCCTTTTTTTTTTAAACTGCAACTCCCTACTTGTAACATTAGGATGTTAAGGTTTTGGAGGAAGAGGAAGTAAAAAATGTTTTGGGTTCTTGAATTGGTTCTTGAATAGTGAAGAAGAACGTATAAGAAAGACTAGTCCTAAAAACCAATTTTTGTCATTAAAAGAAAAATATGGAGAAAGATGGAAATGATGGAATTCATCTACACAATTACATGGGGAAGCTAATATCAAATTCAAAACCAAAACTAAATCCAACCAAAACTTAAGCTAAACTGGAACTTAAAAGTTACTTCTCAGAAGGAAAGGCACAACTTTATGATAAGGAAATGTGGAAGGCAAGGCAGAGCTCCACTCTGATGAATGGCATAATCCAATGGTACACAAGCGAAGACGATATATGTATTAGAGAAAGAAGATTTATGCACCTCTGTAACTTTGTCTATGGGGCTTGTTTCCTTAAGCAACACAATGTTAATTTTTTTATTCTTGTGTTGCCTTGTGTTTCCAGCTGAATTGTAATATCAGGCATATTATCTTGTAATTAATTGCTTCACTCAATTCTTTTTTCTTCTAAAAAAAATTCATCTTAGAGGAAACTACACATTTTTATTATCTTCTTTCTAATATTGGTCTCATCCAATTTTTATACCCTACAGATATGATGTAAAAATAAATCTGAAAAGAAATAGAGGAGACATAGTGTATTAAAATTTTTTTACTTGAGGATTTCCATGTATAAGTTTGGAAAGAAAATAAAGCCCTTAACGACTCTCCTCTTCTAATTAACACAAAAATATTTGCCAAAATGTGTAGGTATCAGACTCTAGGGTAAAGTTGAGGGAAAGGAATTAAATAATGTCATTTGTATTTCAAAATGTGATTGAGTTAAAAAATGGATAAACCAGTATTTAAAAATAATGCAGATATTTCTCCTCACTAACTCAATATTACAGGCAATTGTATTTACATTACCTTAACCCAATGTTTAAGACATCCCACCCCTGCTCCCCATTGTGTTGTCAGGATACAAATTCTTCTTTTTTTTTTTTTTTTTTTTTTTTTGAAGGGACAGCTGTTAGTAGTGAGGAATACCCCCTCCCACGTCCCTGGATTAGGTTGAAATATGAAGAGCTCCAATCTGTTGTGGTTTTCCATGTTTCTTGCCAGAATTTCATGTTTTTCTACCCACTCAATTATTTGTGGGAGTGGAACGCACATAACAGATAGGCGTTTGTTTATACCAGAAACTTTCCCTCACGTCCATGTCAGAGCTCAGTCAGGGTAATCTAGGGTCGATTCTGTGGGAGAGAAAAAAGAAAACAAAGAGATGGAGGGAGAGGAAGAGCATCAGAATAAAGACTGAAAGTAAGAGAGAAAATTCGACTGTCCCGTGTTTGGGTACAGGATGAAAGAAATACTTTTTGAGGCAAAGGTAGGCTGCTAAGTTTGCTGGGGAGATATCATAGTAAAGTTAATCATGTGGTGGGTTATTAAATGGGTTTGTAACACGATTTAAATTTGTTCTAAATCTGGGAGTGCTGCTGAGAAGATCAATAATCCCAGCTACTCTGGGGACAAAGGGTGAAGGATTGTAGTCTGTATCCAGGCCTGGGCAAACCAAGAGACCCCATCTGAAAAATAACCTTCGGCTAGGGGAGTGCCTCGCGTGGTAGAGCACTAGCTCTGAACTCAAGCTCCGCTATTGGGGAAAAAATTGCATCTTTAGACATCTCATGATAAAATGAAAGTCCAGTGGCTTTAAGATTTCTGTGTATTTTCATAAACTAATATTGTCATGGAAATATTTCATGTCTGGTTTCACTTAATTCGTTCAATGTATGACCTAAAGTTAGAACCTAGAACTTAATGTTCAACTAGCTACAACACAGAAAGCAAACAAAATTTCACTCACAGATTGGTGGTTGTAGCAAACTTGTTAAAGTCAGAAGAGTATATAACAAATTCAAAGAGCTCCCAATTGGCTATCAGAGATCTCTGCCCACAAAAACAATTTCTAGTTCCTTAGGATTACTGTGGCTCATTCTTCCACACCAAAATGGCATGTGTTCAGATTCAAAGAAAATTAATATTCCCTTTGCTAGAAAAACTACAGATAATTAATTCTGAGTATGATCTCCCAACACAATTTTACAATTAAATTTTCCAATCATAATATTCTCTTACATACAGGAAGTTCTGTGACAACTGTTTTATTTTCCAAATTGTAGAGTTGTGATACAGCAGTGAAGATACTGCTGGGTATATCATCTCATCTTGGTGTAGCAAATCTAATCTTCATTTTTCTCGCATGTATACAATAATGTTAACATTAGGATGCATTTTATGGGGTTTAATGGTATTACCTCTTATAAATTAGCTCCTGGTGGGCCTAGTACGATGCAAATGATCAGTGAATTATCTGATATTCAATCCTGTGAATGTGTTTTTTGTGGAATATTGATGCCATCTTGGGAAAGAATGCTGCAGAAAGAGTTAAATATACTTCTGTACTATTGCTTTCCTTAATTCCTCAGAATAAAAACATGTTATCTACATCTTAATTGGTTATTTCTAAACTAAGTTTTGTGGTGGTATGTGTTTTGGTCAGGCAATATATATGTATATATATATAATATGCAGATATACATATGATTATTGTTTGGGGGAAAATGGGCATAAGACCAAGATGTGTTTATCTCTTCAGATTAATCTCTCCATTTAGAGGTATGTTCAGTATTCATGTAGAGTGAAACACCCCAAACAGATAGATACATGATGGATGGATGGATGGATGCATGCATACATACATACATACACATTTAACAAGAATAAGTGGGAAGTTAACCGAGTTATTTTTACAAACATTCTGATCTATTACCTTTTTACTAACTCATGACTCACTTCAAGAAATGGTTTTCAATCAATGCTTTATGACAGCCACTAATAAAAATTTCAGTGGCTAGTTATTCTGTCTTCCTTTAATGAGGCCTGAGGGTAATGTTAACTTAATTCTGGTGGTAAGGCCCTATTACCAGAGACTTTGCTAGTGTTGTTCATGCTAACTTTTAGGCAATCTCTTATTTGTAGTGTGATAAATGATATACTTCTTTTCATTCCATTTCTGAAAGGTTTTTGTTTATTATTCTGAGACTCCATGTCTTTCAGATGAACTATGGTTACACTTGGTTATTGTACACTAAGGTCCTTTGTGGAATAATAAAGTGTTAATATCAATGAATATCAGGTCTTTTATTCTCCTTTCTTTCCTGTTTTATTTTGTTCAGATTTCTTCATTGTGAAAGCACTTCAGCCTAACTTTTCACTCATATTTCGATGAAAATACATCACTAGCAATTGATTCATTGCAACTTTTCTCTAAACATTTTGTTTTAAAATGTTTTTCTTTATACTGAATATGTCTATCTCGATTTGACTTTCATAATTTTGTACTCAGTTTCTCTCTCTCTCTTTTTACTTAATAAGAGAAAAAAACTTCTTTAAGAATTTGAAAAACATGTTTAAAGTAAAACAAATAGAAGACCACTTTGGTTTGCTGTGGTCCAGACTAAATTACCAGGAGACTTAACAGCTTATAAAAGTGATCATTTATTGTCCTTCCAAGGTTGTTATTACTGAATGCTTTCATTAGGGTTTATATCTCAGCAGTCTCTTGATTTTACTGCTGCTCTGGGTCTATTGGAGTTGTTCTCTTCACAGGCTTTTCATTGTACTTGGAAGACTATGAGCATCAAAGGACCAAAGACAATTAGAAGCTACGTGGCCTTTTTTAACTTTAGGCTTAGAACTTGGAAATTCTCATTTCTGCATTCATTCTATGGATCAAACAAAATCACATGTCAGATACAAAACAACAGTCAAAAGTGAAGTTGTAGGACTGGGTATATGGCCTAGTGGCAAGAGAGCTTGCCTCATATACATGAAGCCCTGGGTTCAATTCCCCAGCACCACGTATATAGAAAACAGCCAGAAGTGGCGCTGTGGCTCAAGTGGCAGAGTGCTAGCGTTGAGTAAAAGGAAGCCAGGGACAGTGCTCAGGCCCTGAGTTCAAGGCCCAGGACTGGAAAAAAAAAAAGTGAAGTTGTAGAAAGCATATGGGTATAGAAATGTGACAAGTGTTGAAGTCATGGATGCTATCTGCCAAAGAATAAGTGAGAAAGGAAACAAATATTTTTAAAATTACAGAAATCAATGTTGTTGTTATAGTTATTTTTAATCATCCACTTCTATCTTCTTCCAAATATTAATATCACTGACCACACAAATCAGTAATACTGGTGGTATTAGAGCTAGGGAAGGGAAAGGGAATATTAAAATTGAGAGACAAAGGACAAAAAGACAAACAACTCCAAAAGCAATACTTATAAAAACCATTTGGTGTAAACCAACTGAACAACTCATAGGGGGAGGGGGGAAGGGGGAAGGGGGAAATGAGGGAGGAGGTAACAAACTGTACAAGAAATGTACCCACTACCAAATGTATGAAACTATAATCCCTCTGTACATCACTTTGACAATAAATAAGTAATTATTCAGAAAAAAAGAATAAATCTTCAGTTTTCATCTTTTCTTTGCATTTAGAGACTATCTTCCAATATTCTCTTTCTTTCATATGTAAGTGTGGGAAGGGCTGGGCAGGGTCAGTTTTATGGATCTATTCCCTCTAGTTTCACATTATTAGACTTAAGTACACCTAATTCCTATTCTGGTGGAGAATAAGACAGCTATTAGACTCTAAGATTGTATCTTGATGTTTAGAAAGTGATCTAAGTTGACAACCAAGGAAAGAAGTCGCCAGACCAGGTGAAATGTGTTCTCTGATAATTTTCTAAGAACACAAACATAGTTAGATTTTTTTTTTATAAATGATAGCTTTGTAATATAAATTATTTAGATTTACATGTTTTTTGTTTGTTTTGTATTGCTTTAATCAGGCATTCAAACCCTTTGTAGGAGAAGGAAAACCTTTAATGGTGTTGTCTTCATGGAGAGATGGAAAGCTATTGGAAAATTAAAACAGAGCAGTATTTTGATTAAGACATCTGGGAAACAGGCTAAAGGAAAGAATCATGAAACCAAGTTGAGAAGTACTTGAAATAGCCTTACAGATTACTGCTTGGTAGCACTGGTGCTGGAGAGAAGAATTCAGGCTCAGTTTGAACTTTAGAGGTAGAGCCTACAGGAGTTACTCATGAATGCAATAGAGATGACAACATTATTTGTCTTATGCACTTTGTGAACGGCATTACCTTGTTCAAGATAATAAAGATTGCTAAAGGAGAGGGCATCTAGACACACTCACACATTCTTTTTAGATGGGAGAACATGTTAAGTTTGTGATACTTTGTAAAATTTCTGTTCTAAATTATGTATCAGTCTGCATTATTAAGAAGTTAATGAAAAAACATACATTTGAAAGTTCTTAACCTGTAGTTTATATTTTAAAATCTCATTTTACTAATTATATAATTATGAATGAGTACATGATCAATTGGTCATATTTAATATGATCCAATTTATGAAATATTAAAGCCCCCAAATAAATTGAATTAACTTAGATGACTTGTAATTCATAAATTTTCATATACTCATTATCAGAGAGCTGAACATTTAACATAATATGTATTTAAAGCAACGTGCTATTGTTATACCTATGCTCTTATCTAAACACGTTTAGCCATCCATGTCAGTTTGACCTTTCTTATCTAAACTCAGATTTGGAGCTATAAACCATCTGAATTATTCTTAGCTCATTTTCCAGTGGGCAGAAAAATAATCACTAACCAGATTACTAACCCTTAAAATAAAAATCAAAGTGGTTCACAATTTTTATGCATCAAAAGAAGACTATGTTGGCACACAGACTTCAGGATTTCTTGCTCCATAGACCCACTAACAGAGTTACAGGAAAACAATCTCTCCGAGTTATACTCATTTTATATGGTCTTCTCATGGACAAGTAAACTCGAGCCTGACCCTCAAGGCTCACATGGGCATTTCACAGTCCTCATTCAACCATGATCACCATCAGTGCATAGCTGATTCTGCTGCCTGAGGAAAGGCTGCACAGACTGAACCATCCTTTTTAGATGTTCTACACTGTGCACTGTATGTGTCCCTCTTGGTAGCCTGTCCTCTCAGAACTTCCTCCCATTGCTGTTAACTAGCTTGAGTAACTACTGCTTTCCTGAACTTGCCTCTTTTCTCGCAGGTCACCCTAGGGCAGGCTTCTGTCTGTGTACTTTAGGGCTCCCATCCTTGGTGAGATCACAAGCCTGTACCATCATGTTCAGTTTCCCTCCATGGACATGTAGTCTTACTCACTATTCTGCCCAGGGCTGGTCTGGCATTGAGATCCTCTCAAGCTCAGCCTCTCAGCTAATTTGGGATGACAGGCATGTGCTTTTGAGCCCAAGTTGACAAAGGTCCTAGGGAAGATTTCTGCCTGGGATGATCTGGAATCAAGAAGACTGCTCCTCAGTCTGTCCTCATAGCTAGAGTTGAAGGTGTGAGCCACTGCTATAACAATCTAATTTTAGTCTACAAAATTACTCCTTTCTGGGGCAGTAACATAGTCACTTTGGCAGTTTTACATCTTTATACTTGTCATTAGGTGTACCGCCATTAGGATAGTAATATAACAATAGTTTCATTTGTGTTGATAATATTCTATTTTTGTTGTTGTTGTTGTTGGGGTTGACATTACGAAATGGCACACACTGAGGATCTCAAATAACAATCTGTTGCCACACAGTTCCAGAAAGCTAGCTCTCCAAGATTTAGGTGTGAGTGAAGTTGTTTCCTTCTAAGGACTAAAAGTGAAAGAATGGCCCCAGGACAACTTCTTTGGTTTGTAAACAGTGCCCCTCTTCTGCCTGTGTCTCTGCTCTGCTTCTCCCTTTTCTAGGACAGTCTACTACCTTCATGATCTCACTTTCATCGACTTTCTTCCCTTCAAATAAAGTCACCCTGCAAGGAATTGGGGGTTAGAGCTTCTGCGTCTGAGTTTTGTGAGACACAAATAACCTAAGATCATTGTGCTGTGCATTTAATATGAAACTCTAGTATTTGAAAGCTCTGATTGTACTATCAGAAACTAGAACTAGCTGGGCATTCTTTTCCCCATCACTTTCATTTTACAAAGATGGGGCAGCATGGTCAGCACTGTGTTACAGAGGGGCCATGACTTATTGCTTTAATAAAGAGTAGTATCATTGATTCTACCACTGGGATAAAAACCTCAATTATAGCAAATGACAATTTAATTGCTCTTAAACAAACTCCCTTTCATAATTATAGAGACTTTCTTTTATTGGTATTAGAAGATCATTAGCTCATTCATATTTCCTCCTGAGATCTGTATAAATATGAGTTTACTACATCATTTTGAACATTCTCGATAATTCTACTAGCAGGAGGCCAAAAGATATGCATACTATAGCAAGTGGCAGCTATAGAATACTGCACTCAAAGCAGATGCATATTTGCCACTGAATTCTAATTTCCATTAGATTTATCCTGAGTCAGTGAGCTAAAAAATTTTAAAACTCCTTTGACAATATAAATCACAAAGAAAAATAGTTCCTTAGGAAAAAATAAATTTCTCTTGTGTCTATGTCTGTTGATGTGTATATATAAATTTGTATATTTTTATATAATTGGAAGAATTTAAAAGTTTATTTACTCCCTAAGGTCTTAATCCATAACCTTTTTTTTCTAGGACAGCATTTTCTTATTTTTTTTTTACTTTATTTGGTTATTATTTTTAGAATTAAAGTACAGAATTTAAAAATAAATACTAAATGTAGTAGATGTATATATCACAGTAATGACATATATTGTAATATTTATATTCTACACTGCATTTTTCTCTTTGAACATTTTATTATCTTTAAGTAGTTTTACAAAAGAGTTGCCATTCAACAAAGCAGTTTATAAATACAGTGTGTGTCTTGATCAATGCCACTCCTTTCAACTTTCTCACCCACCCTTCCTACCCAACCCCTTCCCTCTCACTTTTCTTAAGTCAGACCCAGAGAAACACAGGTTGCACAGTTTCCTTCATTTGTAGGAGCTAGTATGTGCCCATAAATCTATAAGTAAACACACTGGGTGGTATACAAGTGATTACAAATGAATGAACTGAAATGTAATAGACTCTATAGAGAGCACAAATGATTGAACTCTTTAGAAAAACTATGTCAAAGCCAAATGAAATAAGTACCTACCAGGAAATGGTTGCTTACTTGGGAAGGCGCAAAAGGTTGGGGGGGGGGGTGTTGAAGAATGAACAAGAGGAGAGAACAGAATGCAGGCAAGAATGCATATTATACCACAAAATTGATTAAAAATAAGGGAATTGAAGGGTCAAAGGAGTGGTGAAGATGTTGAAGGGATATTACAGATCAAGATACTTTGTGTACATGAACTGCTTTGTTAAATGGCCAAAAAACTTCAGTACATAACCTAAAAATTAGGACAACATTTTTCTGAAGGTCTCTTGTTTGCTTTAGCTTCAACTACAGATGTGTTACCTTTACTGAGATGAGCTTAAACTATGATCTCCTTTCTCTCAGCATCCCAAGTACTAAAATATAATATTATGATTGTCATTTAAATGAATATCATATGGATGTGTTGTGTTTATTTTGGCCATGCAATTGTTTTTTTAAATAAAGATATAATGAATAGAAAGTTATTACTTTATCTACAAAGAGAGCTATTAGATTTGGAAACAAAAACAGGAACATTTTCAATCAAATAGTTCATTGAAAAGATTCTCAGTAGATTTTCCTGGGTCCATTTATTCCTTTCTGCCTGGAAGTTTCCTTTCTGAATCTCCCAAGATGTAGCTAAGTTTAAGAAGTCTTTTCTGAACTCTCAGTCATTTGAGATGCTCTAAAGCCAAGCATGTATCTATCTTAGCAATGTTCACAATAGATTTTTACTAATTTCAGAATGATCACTCTTTTCTTCTTCTTCCTTTTTATTGTCTTTCTCACTATACTTTGAGCTTCTTAAAGTCAAGTGTATCTATTGTTTGAAACTACAGCACCTGATTGACCATAGTACCCACTATTTTTGCATTGAAATTTTAGATCTACACTTAACATGTTGGTTAAGTAAGCAAACTTCATGTGGGAATACTATTGGAATATTGTCTATACTAAAATAGATTTTCGCTCCACTGTCATGGCCCATTAAATAATTTTAAAGAAAATATGTAAAGAACTGAGCTTTGGTATTTAATAAATATCCTTTCTATTCAGAATATAATTCTGATGTATTGCAAAGAAGAGAAACATTTGCAAGAAATGTATTAGGCAGTTAGAAGTAGAGGCTTAAAGATTCCCAAAAGAAAAGTTACAAAATTCAAAGAAAATTTGAATATGTAAGGCAACACAGTGCTAGCTATTTACATATATATTGAGAAGCTGTAATGGCAGTGATTGGAGCCACTGTAATAGAAAGAGCAGAAAATAATGAAAAGCAAAAATAGAGATATTTCAGTTTCTGTTGCAGCATCAAATGGAGTGCCACTTCTGTGCAGATAAACAAAGTGCTTATGGGCATCCATTCCCAGCTTTCTGTTCTGGAAAATGAAAGCAGAGAGTCATAAAAAAAAATAACTCAAGGCAAGTGAAACATAAACCCAGACAACTTTCCCGCTGGATCAAAAATATCTACTATTAATGGATTTTTGGGATAAAAAAAGAGGCTTTCCATTTGCATATGGCCATGTGGGTTTCTGACCTAATTAATATGAAAAGAATATGAGAAATTAAATAACAAAAATTCTTTTTCTATGTGACTAATTGTATCAGACTTTTAACTATTTGTATGTGACAAATTAGTTAAAATAATTTTATTTGGGAAAAGTATGAGCTCTGAAATCATGAGAAGTTCCTTGAAACTTTCTGTGTGACCTTTCTATATGTATGCGTATTAATACCTATATTATGTACTATATGTACATATTATAGGTATATATTGTGTATGTACATATGTACATACACAGCATATATGCATACATATACACACATAGATATATACAGTCTTGTGACCTTTAACTACAATGTTATATATGGAAAAGTGTGTCTGGTAAAAGTCTTTGTCTAGTTTCCCCTCCTTAAGCCTAGAGGGTAGAGCTTGCCAGACACCAAAATGGCATAATATGTGTTATAGCTCATAGCATGTAGGGTCTTAATGAAAGAAAGGACACTAGATGAAGTCAGGCATGAGACAATGCTGCTGTCACAGAACTCTGCAATTGTGACAGGCATGGGTTTGCTGCAGATGTAACGGTGGCATACTGGTTACTGCCTGTATTTGTTTTATAAACAGATGTCACAGTGCACTCTGATATGACAATTACAATATAGCATCATATGTATTTGAAAAAGTAGTGGTCATTTATTGGAATCCATTGTGCTGAGACATTCCAGCGGTGAAAGCATATGGGCTATCGCAGTTTTATAGTTCTATGGTCATACCTGGTCAGACAACCATTGTATACATGGCACATCAGTGACTGAAATATCATGTAGTACATGAGTACACATATTCCGTTTTTTCTAAACCTTTATTTTGGAAGCAATATTTAACAAATCTGAAACTAATTTGAAACTTTTAAATATATTTATCACTATGCTTCTTAAAAACCAATGTATAATAATTAAGTGCACAGAAAGGAATGAATAATTCTTAGGAGGCCTGTTTCAGTAAACAGAAATCATTGCTTGTCAGCTTGTGTAGACATTCCATTGGGCAGTTTCTGCTTTCAGAGAAGATGCAATTTTTAGGAAGTAAATGACTCTTGCATGGGTATAAAATATGACATTTGATGCTTTCTTTGTGAAATATTCCAGTATAATTCAATGTGGTGGCCATCATATGAGAACAGCAATTAAATCAGTGAGATTTATAACATTTTTCTGATGGTACTTTGGGAAGGTCTTGGGATTGTGAGTAAATAAGTACTGGATTACTGCATATTGCATAGAATGCACCATATACATTCCTTTCTCTTGTTCTTTCTTCTTCTTCTTCTTCTTCTTCTTCTTCTTTTTTTGTTTTTTTGGCCAGTCCTGGGCCTTGGACTCAGGGCCTGAGCACTGTCCCTGGCTTCTTTTTTTGTGCTCAAGGCTAGCACTCTGCCACTTGAGCCACAGTGCCACTTCTGGCCGTTTTCTATATATGTGGTGCTGGGGAATCGAACCCAGGTCTTCATGTATACAAGTCAAGCACTCTTGCCACTAGGCCATATTCCCAGCCCTCTTGTTCTTTCTGTCAATATAAGAAGTGGCTTGCTTGAGCTAACTACTGTTTAGAGATTCCAGATTGGCTTGCACATATTCACTGTGTGGAGATGGACAGTGGAAGCTGACTTTTCTTCTTTCCCAATAGCTTTGCTCAAATTTTCTATAGACTATTTAAGTTCTGGTTGTTCATGATCTTCTTTCCCTGAATGAACATCCTTTTTCCTTCTCTTTCTATTCCTAATTATTTTCTATATCATTTTTGTCCATTATTTAATAGGCTATCTTCTTCTTTATAAATTTTCCTTTATGTTTTCAAAATTGATTGTTAAGTCTTTTTATTTATTTCATTCTTCTTCCATATATAAGAGAATAGCAATAGCTTAAATCATGAGTGGAATTTCCAGTAAATCAGAGCTGATTAAAGAAGGATGTCATGTTAAGACAAAATTAGGCACAACCAAAACACAGGATCATTAGTCTTCAAAATTCTTCAATCTTCAGGGTCTGTTATGGAATTGCCTCTTCTGTCTCATCATTTTCCTCTAATTAAATTTACAATGTTTTCTGAAGTAGTCAAATTATAAATTGGAAGTGTACACTTTTGCAACATGGGAATCCACACATTATCATATTCCTGTTTTTTTAATTTTAATAGTAACATTTCTTTTTAGAATTACATCTGGTAGAGCATTGATGACCAATCTGAGAACCTAACTACCTTTTATACTCATTTTAATGTTAAGCACCTTTTATATTCTAGAAACGAATATAATTTAAATATTCAGAGGCTATGATATGAGGAATGGTTCTCCTGATTTGCACCACAACCTGTTTGTTGTGATACAAACAAAACCCCACAGATTTTTGCACGTTGATTTTGCTCCCAGCTACATAAAAACTTTCATTTCTAATCCATACATGCTCTATATATTCAATGTTTAACTGGAACACTTAGATCAATACAAACCATATCTTCTTAAATAAACCTTCTTTCTGACATCAATTTAGTAAGTCAGATTTCGATTCATACCCAATGTATTTTAAGTCAGGCTCGGTGGGGCTTATGCCTGTTATCCTACCTCCTCAGGAGGAAGTTTCAGAGGATTGTGGTTTGAAGCCAGCTAGTGTAGAAAAGTCTACTAGAATGTATCTCCAGCAATAGCTAGCAAGGAAACAAAAATAAAGCAGGACTGGAAGAATAGCTCATGTGGAAGAACAGGGGAAGCTGAGCACATATGAAGTCCTGAAATCAAATCTTAGTACTATCACAAAGAAAAAAGAAGGAAGTGTTTCAAGTGATACACTTAGTAATTGGATGCTGTGATCTACTGTTTTCTCATTCCACCTTCATCAAAAAAATTACTTAGGGGCTGGGGATATAGCCTAGTGGCAAGAGTGCCTGCCTCGGATACACGAGGCCCTAGGTTCGATTCCCCAGCACCACATATACAGAAAACGGCCAGAAGCGGCGCTGTGGCTCAAGTGGCAGAGTGCTAGCCTTTAGCGGGAAGAAGCCAGGGGCAGTGCTCAGGCCCTGAGTCCAAGGCCCAGGACTGGCCAAAAAAAAAAAAAAAATTACTTAGAAGTTGTTCAACTTACTCCCTTGTGATAACTTCTTCATCTATTTCTATTTCATTTCCTTTTATTGTCCTATTCTTGTCAATATATTTACTTTTCTTTACCTAACTTTCCTTTTGAAATACTAAAACTTTTTTTGAACTTCTGTTTTTTAAATTTAATTTTGTTGTTAAGGTGATGTGAAGAGGGGTTACAATTACTTGTGTAAGGTCATGAGTACATTTCGTGTCATACTTGTTACACCCCTCCTCATTTTTCGCCCGTCTTCCCCTCTAATGCTTCCCCTCCTCTGAGTTGCATAGTTAATTTCCAACATATTACCTTGTGAATATCACTGTTGGATTGATTCGCACTTTGTCCTTTGTCTCACCATTTGGATGTTCCCTTCTCTTCCCTGAATTCAGATAAATGTATATTCAATACCCAGGGTACCAAAGTCAACTACAGTGACAACAGGGGATAAACTATAGGACTCAGTTTGTCCACTGAAAGTTAGAATCCCTTGTATTGTCTTTTGATTTTATAAGCCAGAAAATAGAATAATAAAAACTTTGAATCTTAAAGTTTGAGTAAATATATTTAAATCTTCTCTGACTTGAGACTCTCAACATCTCCACCTTATGAGGCATGGGGCTTCCTTTCTGAAATAGATTCCATTTTTTCATGATTATTTCTTGCTTCTTGTAAAGTTTTCAGGGTGTCTGCTTTTATCTCAAAGTCTTTGATCCATTTGGAATTGATTCTGGTGCAGGGTGATATAAGAATCTAACTTTAGTTTTCTACAGGTGTTTAAACAATTTTGCCAGCACCATTTGTTGAAGAGGCTGTCTTCCTTCCATCCGATTTTTTTTTTGGCTCCCTTATCAAAGATTAGGTGGCCATGGCTCTGCAGGTTCATTTCCAGGTCTTCAGTTCTATTCCAATGGTGGGTGAGTTGGGTGTAGTGGCTCACAGAAGTGATCCCAATGCCACAGGAGATAGATATTAGAGAATTATGGTTGAGGCCACCCTAGATAAAAACAGAAGATACTACTTGAAATATAACTAAAACACAAAAGTGCTATAGTATCTGACTAGTAGGTGTATGGTCTTGAATTTAAACCCCAGTCCTGCCAAATAATGCAAAATATAATAAAGTAATATTTTATAAATAAGAGACGAATGCTATTATTTGAGATCATTTGTACCTGTGCAAAAGGAATTAATATTAAACATTCCATGATTCAAACACTATGGTTATGAATATGTGTGTCCAATCTTTCCAATCATCTGAGACTGGAGCAAGTGTCCTTGTCTATCTACATCTTTTCTTGACTGCATTACTCAAGTCAAATCATATGATGTTATGCTTATTGATTAGATTCTACTTGATTCAATTGCTCCTTCCTACAGCAGAGATTCTCTGTCAAACAATGCTGTTTCAAGTTTCTTAAACTTGTATAATAAGTCACTAATTAATTTTATATCACACTTTCATTCTTATAATAATGGAAATACTATACTCCAATTTAATCATCTATTGCATGTTTCAGTAAGTATTTGAATAGGCAGCTGAAGTTTGACTTGATACATTTATATTGAATTACACAGAGTTTGCCAAAAGACATTTCTGCCTTTAAATCTTATCTCATAATTCTTATCTCATAATTGCTGAGGCAAGAATAATATTGTTAAAACTGAATATAGTTTCACAAGGGAAAACACACTCATTACATCCTTGAAATCTCTACCTTGCTTGAAATCATGTATAAAGAATTCAAGTTTCAATACTCTGAATATTATTTTGGATATATTGTTTATGTTTATATTGTTATCAAATTTGCCATATATATGTGTGTATATATACATATATCTAATGTAGAAAAAGAGCACAATTGACTCAATGATAGACTTCCTCCAGCAAGAACAAATATTAACATAAAATGTGAGATGAGGGCATTGGAACAAGGAATGTCCCATCAGTTCTGGAACTATATTAGAACTCAATTATACTTTCTTTTTGGATTTCCAAAAATGTTTAGGTCAAAAAACATAAATAAGTTTATTATTAAAATGCATTATGGAAAGACTCAGTATGTGTCTCAGAGGAGGTTTCCTTATTCATTATTGCATTATGGAATCCTGACATGAAATAAATCCTGAGTATCTTAAAACTATTGATTGCCATTTATTTTTTAATAAATCTCATGTGTACATTTTTAAAGACTTTTCAAAGGAAATGTGTAAACTACTATTCTCTTACTGAGGAGTGAAATTCATAATTGGTAGGCCTATCTCAACAGACCATTTACTTTCCCTGGTCATAAATATGTTTTCTGACAGAACACTATTAACTAGTCTACAGGAAACTAATTGCTGAAAAGGCTTACAGGTACTATTCGAAGGAGAACAATAAAAAATGCAGAAACTTTGACAAGGAGAGCACAGGAACTCTTGACAGCCTAGTTAAAAAAAAATCCACATTTTTTCTGCTCTCCTAAGATGGATTGTGTTACCAGTATCATTGACAGATCAGTTTACCTTTCAGTGCAGTACAAAGAGAGAGAGGGTGGTAGGACTGTCAAACACTTCAAGAAGTGAGGGGAAATGGCATAGCCCTGAGGTAAAGATGAAAAGAGCCCTGTCTATTGGATGCTGGGAACAGTTGGTTATGTTTTAATGTCTTAAGTTGCACTAACTTTTCACTTTTTATTTTTAAAAATGATATTCCATCTGAAAATCAGTTGTATATTCTTTGGAATGTTAAAATCGTGCAACATTTCTGCTTCTACTACATTAAAGCAAATAGCCAATTTGGCTTTGCCAATATGTAAGTTTTATAACAGTAATTATTTTTCGTTTTCCCCTCCACTGAATGTAAGTTATAAGTTTTTCTTTATTGTGCGTCTGTGCTGAATAGCAATTTGTCATCTCTCTGAGCAACTTAACTGCTCAGTAAGATGATATCAAAACCGTATAGAAGAGAGCCAAAGAAACATAGACTCTGTGGTTTCCCTCATTGGTAATAACTAGTATGTCTAGGATAGTCCTAGCAGAGGACCACAGTAGCTCAGTGACTATGTACATATGATCATATAAGATGATGCTAAGAGAAATGATCTCCAAGGTAAGGAAACACTGGTTTTTCATTGCTATTATTTTTAATGTACTGTGTGAAATTATTACTTTTTTCTTGCATTTTTCTTCCCTATGGTTTAACCTATGTTGTCACTGTATTTGATTTTGGTACCCCGGGTATTGTACATATGTTTATTTGAATTAGGGAAGAGAAGAGGAATACTCAAATGGTGAGACAAAGGACAAAGGGAAAACCAATGGAACAGTGATACTTACAAGACAATATGTTGTAAATTAACTGCACAACTTTAGGTGAGGCTTGTGGAGGAGAGAAGGTGGCATAAAATGAGTGAGGAGGTAAAAAGTTTGACAAGAAATGTACTCACCACCTTACATATGTAATTATAACCCCTCTGTGTATCACCTTGACATTAAATTAAAAAAACATAAAATTTTCAAAATTCAGGATATAGACTCCATTGCTTTTATTTTTTCCCTTTTCAGTAGTTGTGCTAATGATTAGAATTATTTTTTGAATGAAACTATAGTCATCTGTTCTTGTTAATAGTGTTAGTTTCTATTAATGGAAATTTTTTTCAAACTCAAATAATCCTTCCTTTAGCCTGTGTAAGCCTTCTCAGAGTGATGCAATCTGTATCTATGAACAGTTGTTTGGATTTTTCTAGATTCTGATGCATGCACTTGCATTGTTTTGTATTCTATAATGTTTTGCACAATACAAAATTATGTTAAGCAATATACACACTTTTTTGTCTACCAATACTGGGCTCTTTACCTTTACCTTTTTGTTCAGGACTGAAACTGCAACTTGAGCTACAACTTAACTTCAGCTTTTGGCTGTTTAATTGGAAATAAGAGTCCCTTGGAATTTGTCTGTCTGGCCTAGCTTCAAATGTCAAACCTCAGATATCAGCCCTCTAAGTTATACACCATATTAAAAAGTTATTTTATGACATTGATGTATAGGTTTAAATATTATACCTTGATTATATATATAAACTTATATATCTATATAAATATAGAGAGAAATATAATATAGTTGCTTATATACAAATTTACTAATAAATTTAAATATATATGCAGTTATATTTAAATTTATTAGTAAATTTGTATATATGCAGTTATATTTAAATTTATGTACTTTTTCAATTAAAGTTTTAGTTTCTAGAACATAAACTGATTTGACTTAGAAGAGCTTTTTGTCTTATTTTTTGTTTATATAATTATACTCACAATAAACCCATTTAATTTCCTTAATTCTAATCCCATTTGTATTTCCATGTTTTTAAGAAATCTAATATACAAATGTTGAACAGATAAGCCATTTTACATTTTAGAGTAATAAAAATAATTTTACTTATGTAACTGGCATAAATTTCTTAACATATGAGAATATGCTGAACTATTTATATTTCATTTAATATTTCTAAATTAAAGAATATGTAACCCAAGTATGTCCTATTACTGACACCTAGAAAGAGCCCCTGTGGGGTTTTTTCCCAGTATAATTTGTGGACCAGTCTCTTGTGAATTTAATATGGGATGATCATCATGTGAACATTGAGTGTGTAAGGAGAGGAGGGTAGAGGAGGTAGGAGAAAGGAGAAGAAAGGAGAAGAGAAGTGGGGAAAGAATCCAGAGAAATATATACTCAAGGACGTGTTCAAACTGGGCTTCAAGCACTGTCTACCTTTTAAAGGTCACCAGCTCCCCATATCCCCATCAGCCGGGAGCTAAGGCTTCACCCCATGAGACTCTGGAGTCAAATGTGGCCAGTGGCACCAAGCCACAGCTCTATCAGCAACAGTGTTTGGTAAGTGAGGTGTATTATACTCATTTTCCTCACATAACTTTGAAAGCCATTCCACACCATAAATGAAGTAGATAGCGTGGGATTACTTACTTTGCATGGCACAGTCATGGAATCCCACAGCTACTGACTGCAACAATAATTTCACAGTGAGAAGAACGATATTTAAAGACTTATTTCACTCCCCTACTTTTATCTTTATCCTTCTATGACATTACAGGTAAGAATATTGAAAGGAAGGAAAGTGTACATAAAAAGCAAGACTAGGTAGCTAGCCTAGGACACAGCAGGCTTGAACTCTAGGGGATTTTGTATCCTTGATCTTTAGCTCTACCTGTGGTCCTACCCCCCAAAATAGTGCAAAACATTAGCAAACTGTTCTCGGCTTACAGTAAAGCTCCCAATTTGACTATACAGTGGAATCATGGGGAATGAATTGAACTTATTGATACACAGGACTATCCCTAAGGTTCTAATTTAGCTCATGTTGGGTATGGCTTTGGTATAAGGGCTTTCAGCACCCTAGGAGATACTATGGTGCAGCACAGTGAAAGGACAAATGTCATAATAACTGTGGTCTAATGGGATAGGCAGTATAAGGGGCTGACAGGAGTACATTGTAGCTATAGCTATCATGTTGCCACTGTTCAACAGCGTTAAAGACTCATCCTTTCTGGCACACATAGGCTGTAATGAATTGATCACTCATCAACTTCTTTGGTCTCATTTCCTACTATAGCTACTTTTCAGTACTGTAAAAGCTGATTTGCTGCTCTTATGACAGTTTAAACCTTGTGTTCTGTCTTTTACTCATTCCATCCTCTTTCACAGTTTCTTCTTCTCAGATCCTTTCTAATTTCAGCTTGTCTTCTCTCCACCTCTACTGGCTGTTCATCAACTTTCTTCTGAAAGAACGAAAGCTTTTAGTCTTACAGTATTTTTTTCCAACGATTATGTAATAGCTATTACCAAGATGAAAATTTTTTTTGAAAAATAAAATTAGCTACACATTAAGAGAACAGTTCAGCTTATAACATTACAGGTAAAAATCTTGTTCAGCAGTTACTATCAATCAGGTACTTTACTCTGATCATCGGCTTTTATGCTAATGACAGCTGATAAAGTAAAGTACCGGAAACTTATAGAAGCTGAGAAATCTACTCAATGTCTCAAAGCAAGTTAGGTGGGTAAGCACAAATTCAAACCCCATTCTCTCTGGAAAATGGAAGTTTTTAGTGTATTTATATCTGGATGTGTAATGTTCTCTGTAATGAAGGAGCTCATGCATTCATAATAGTACTAATTACCCAGCTAATAGCTTACAGAAATGCTGGCACATGTACTTTTATTTAAGATTCCCAAATCAGAAAAAGCAGTAAGTATGGTGTATTGGCAATAGTTACGTGCCAGTGGACCAACCCTAAAAGACACATTAGACACATAACATTTTGACTTGGATTTAAAAAACTTCCTGTGTAAGTTGACAAATGAAAGCATGTATTAATAGGCAACTGTAATTAATAATCTATAATTTCTTCAAAGTGCAAACCCAGATTACACCAGATTATATTATGTCATTGAAATATGTGTTTTGATAGATATTCCCTAATAAAGATGAGAATCTCTATAGCAGGAAGATATCCTATCTTTAGAAAAAAAAAGAAAATTGATTACATATATTCATCAGGAGTAAAAAGGCTATGCTTAATGTTTTGTGTTGTTTGCTTAGCACTAAGGAAAAATCTTCATTGTAGACAATGCTCTTTCATTATACAAAAGAAGGAACATATTGAGAACTATTGCTGAACCTGAATGATATGCAGGTATAACTACTTTCAAACATGGTTTGGACTAAAATCATTGTTTGGACTAAAAGCATTCCAATTCACATGGTTAACATTTAAAAGTTTTAATTTTCGATATGCATTTTTCTTGCTCATTGAACTTAAAGCAACATGTCAAAAATTTCTTTTGAGTGAGCTAGATATTAAAAAAATTATGTGAGTTTAAATGTCTTTAAAATGAAGCAAAATATAGAGCCTACTATTTAACATACCTTAATTATTTTGGATGTCCTTTGTTTCTTACAACAATGTTTGGTTAGCTTTGCAGAACAAATATACGTATCTTGTTTAATTTGCATTTCATATTATTTTCAAAATGTGCATAAACAGTCTAATGAAATCAATCCATTTTATTTCTAAGAGATATTATATGCAAAAGAACATGGTTTACTAAATAATTTTAACAATCTAAGATAAACAAAGTATGCTAGCTCACTCTTGTAATTCTAGCTAAAGGGGAGGCTGAGATCCAGCATATCATGGACTTGGGAGGAAGAGCACAGGATTCCATCTCAACCAATGAAGAGCTGAGTGTGGTGGTACACATAACTCATTCCAGCTATGTGAGAGAAGAAAAGGAGGATAACATTTCAGGATGGCCTGAGCATAAACAAAATCTATGTAAGAAATAAACACAAAAAGGTTTGGTGATGTGGCCCAACTGATAGAGTCACTGCCAGGCAAGCAAAGACAGTGAGTTAAAACCCTAGTACTGTCGAAACTATAAAAATAAGAATAAATTAAACCATGAAATAAAAAATGTATGTGTGCCTAGGGAGGTATTGGTTTGAATATTATATGCAGGGGTCTATGTGAGCCGACATAATGTTATTACGGGTACAGAAGTCTATGATCGGAAAATTGTTTTGAAACAGTTATCATCTTGTTCAGCTTTACTCATTTTTATGATGGCAAAACAGAAAAGTAATAGACTACTAGTTAATCGTGATTGCTTAAAACCAACGAGCGCTATTACTTCATAATGTTGGAACTGTTGTGTCTCATTTGTAAACTCTGGGAGTGATTCCTCCATAAAATCAGGTAATTACAGAAGATTCCATTAGGCAAGAGTTTTCTACTTTATTACTATTGCCCAATGTAGTCAAATAACCTTCTTGTTGATGCTGTCCTGTCCTGTTTAGGATAATTTGCTAGCAACTCTGATTTTTACCCTCTAGACAGTGATAGTAACCCCACACCTATTTCCAAATCCTGATGATCGAACTGTCTTCAGGCAGGGCTCTGGTGGCTCATGCCACTAATCCTAACTACTCAGGAGCCTGAGATCTGAGGATCTGCAGTTCAAAGCCAGCTTGGACAGGAAAGTCCGTGAGACTCGTATCTCCAATTAACCTTCAGAAAACCCAAAGTGGTACTGTGGCTTAAGTGATAGAGTGCTAGCCTTGAGTTGAAGAACTCAGGGACAACATCCAGGCCCATAGTTCAAGCCCCACAACCACCACCACCACCAATAACAACAACAAATATGCCTTTAGGTAAGGCCAGCTCTTTCCTGAATGGCACAGAGAATGGTGGGGAAGGATTGCTGGAAGGTGCACCACCAAGAAGTTTTGTTCTGTATTCCAGCATAACTCCTATTTTCATGGTGCTTTCAGTAGTTGTCTTAAACCCCAATGTATTCATCTGTCTGCGGACCTTGACTTTACTTTGTACTTAGAAGCACCTTCTTCATTTCACCTTTTCCACCTTTCAGGAAAGCATAGTCAGATGTTACTCAGACCTGACCTATATCTACCTCTCAACTTCTTTTCTTGGTTCTTGTTCTTGGCCCTCAGATCAGACTGACATCCAGCTTAGATATGACAATTCCTTGGTAAATTTACAAAGTTCCACAGTCTTGAAAATCATTTCCATGCTTCTCACAGTGACAGCTTTGCTATCAAAGTTAATCTTATATATCAAACAGCTAAAAGATGTCTCCACTTGATGTGAGACATTACAAATGACTATGTCAAATGTAGATACTGTTCTTCCCTCTGACCAATCGATTTCTTCCATAGTCACCTTCTGTCAGTAAATGGTAATAGTGTTCTTTGACTTGCCCAAATTAGAAAAAGTTCAACAGGAAATAAAATGATAATTCTTTTTTGATATCTATAGTAGCCTGTTTTCATTTTCATAATATAATTCCTGAGTCTGGACAACTTTACATAGATAAAAGGTTTGTTTAGCCTACAAATTTGGAGGCTCATGTGTTAATAGCTGAAAATGGCTGTATTGTTAGCAGTGTCTCCAGGCTGTTGCATGGCAAGAGAAAAGTTGCATGTGTCCCTCTGTTTACTCTTCTTTTTCTTATAAAACCATCAATTTCCAATCATTACCTAATTAAATCTAGTGTACCATTCATATAAACCAATCTAATTTGGGAAATAACCCAGTGCAAATAATGACAGCTGAAATTTGTCTGACACAACTAGTTCTATTGTATATCTTCAAGTCAGAGAAATGAAGTTATCTTTGGAGCAACTAAATACCTGTCACTGATTTCTTTCCTATTGCCCAGGTTGTTATCAATGATGGGAGGAAATTCAACATATGTGTTTAGATCCTAATTTTTTATCACTTACAAATAAATAAACAACACAATCGAACTAAAGGATAGACACTTAAACATCAGATATTCAGAAAGTGAGATCCAAATTCATATTGGAGTGTATAATTCACACTTTTTCCATTTCACAAGTTAGGTGTACATATTTGAAAGACAAAGTTGGTTTGATGTCTCTGTCAAACTATGATTTGTGTCTTGTTTATGTGGGCATAGGTGGTATGGAGGCAAGGGCCTCATAGTTAGACAAACATTCTACCACCTGAACCATGCCCTAGCCCACCTGCTTTTCATTGTCTTATAGATAAAGTCTTTTGAAATGTTTACTTAGGCTGGGCTTAGGCTACCAACCTCCTTTCTTATTAACTTTTAATATTTTTTAATTTTATACTATCTTGTAGTTGCTATATCAGAGATATAAGTACAAATCTCTCCAGTTCTTTCAATTATCTTCCCTTGGGAGAAAGAGGAGCTGAAGAATGGAAGGTTTTCCCGCTATTGATTATTTTTATGTGCAGCCAAGTTATAAGCATCATAAGACTGATGAGGTATAAACTGTATTTATTAAGATAAATGTGTGTAACACTTTGCAGTTAAGTTAATCTTCCAAAATGTTTACACCTGTCACCAACAATATGTTTCAGGAGATTTATTATCTCAAATGGAGTTGATGGAGCATATGCACTCACACAAAATGATTTCAGGGGATGTTGTATGGTGAGCAACTGAAAACTAGACTCAAATATCAGAGCAAATTGATAATTGATAACTGATAATTGGGGATAATCTCCCCCAAAGAAATAAAAGAAAAGATGGCTGTGTCTGGTTGACACTTCATGAATGTCTTGGAAAGGAGAAAATTTGCTCTCAAAACTATGCCCAGTAAAATAGAAATCTATCAAAATTTTAGTTGTCCGGTCTTTCATAAACTGAAATTCACTATGACAATTTGATTACCACGATTAACTTGAAGTAGCTATCTCAGATACAAAACATATGAGCTATAATGAGATTTGGGTTGCCTTTTAATAATGAATTGAAATGATTTAGTAAAGTAAAATTTGGTAGTTTTTTGGGAGTTTCATGAATAAAATACTTGTAAAAGGAAGAGTCATTGCTAGTTGCAATAAGAGAGCCTTTAATTAGATTATGTTGCTTAGAAAACACTTAGGGCCACATTTCTCCAATTTCACATTCAAAGAGAAATAGAGTAACACAGGAAACCATGACAATAGATTGTTAGCTACTATCCTGTGTGTTACTCTATTTGTGCAAATATTTCTACTCTATAATAATAGTCTTCAGCGTTTCCACCAGTACTGCTGTTTCTCATAGAATTTTGAGCTATATTTATAAAATTACGTGAGTCCACATGGTACTCCACTCTAGTCTTTGAAAGTATTTTTTTTTATAATAGAGTGCAACAGTTCTTTACTGGTATCATTATGTTTCTAATGTTTTAAAATTTTTCTTACAGGTAGGCTATTTAGAAAAATCAGATTTACATGCAAATACTTGGGTTTTCTATAAAGTCTTCCAGCAAATAAACATATACTTAGAGTTTCTTAATTAGTATCATAGAAATACAAATAAAAATACTCTTTCTTGATTTTGACATTGACATAAATTATAGCACATGGATTTTCATTATATTTCTTATTGGTTTTACATGTGTTTTTTTTTTTTTTACAATTGATGTAAGTTTGGGGGAATGTTCAAATTGCTATTAACTCAAAATAGTGATTGAATATCACAGATTATGTGAGAACCATACGAAGTGTTAAAGTTGAGTGCTGTCTAGTTATCACAGTTAGGAAGGTATTTAATCAATTATTTGAAATGCTTCTGGTTCATATAGCTATAATTTAATGTGCATTTTTATCCTTGATTTGGTTCATTTTTTTTTTCTTGCTGATCCTGGGCTTGAACTCGGGACCGGGGTGCTGTCCATGAGCTTTTTCTGGTCAAAGGGCGTGCTCTCCCATGTAAGCCACAATGCCACTTTCAGCTTTTTTTTTTTTTTTTTTGGCCAGTCCTGGGGCTTGGACTCAGGGCCTGAGCACTGTCCCTGGCTTCTTTTTGCTCAAGGCTAGCACTCTGCCACTTGAGCCACAGCGCCACTTCTGGCCATTTTCTGTATATGTGGTGCTGGGGAATCGAACCCAGGGCCTCATGTATATGAGGCAGGCACTCTTGCCACTAGGCCATATCCCCAGCCCCACTTTCAGCTTTTTTGAGTAGTTAATTGGAAATAGGAATCTCATTGACATTCCTTCCAGGGATGGCTCTGAACCTTGATCCTCAGATCTCAACCTCCTGAGTATCTAGGAATACAGGTGTGAGCTACTAGTGCCCTGCTTTGGTTTTTTTTTTTTTTTGTTGTTGTTGTTGGTTGTTTTGTTTTACAACTTTTAGTGGTCTAATTTATTTTTATTGTTTGTAAATGGTTGTAACAAAGGGGTCCCAATTCAACTGTCAAATTGCGTGTATATTGTACCTCAGTGTCACCTGTGTCGTCATTCTTACTCCCCCTAGTCTCAAACTTGATTGTTAATGTGATGAAGAAATTGGCAAAACTTTACTCACCAAGAATGCAAATAAAGTAATCCTGATTCTACCACTTGGTAAACTATCCTGTGCATTACTCATTGTTTTGTTTTGTGTGTGTGTGTGTGTGTGTGTGTGTGTGTGTGTGTGTGTGTAAAGATAAGGTGACAATGTTTGAAAACACTCAGAAACACTTAAGAGTACTTAACCTATATAAGTTTAATATTAAAATTTGTTATTATTTGTTTAGCATTAGATGTGTATGTTGAGTGACATGAATACCTTTTATAGTAGTAATATTTTCTTTCGAGTTAAAACAACTTTTTACTAAAGATCAAATTTGATTATTTAAAAGCAAATTAGGATAGAAATGTTTCCAGTGACATGTTTACAACGTATTATTCTCTAATTCATCTTTAGATTGTAGTTCTTACCTTTTGATTGACTGAAATACAAAACTGATTTAATGTAGCTTTCTTGTGGCGAAATTATCTACCTTGGAAATATCTAAATGTCTTACTTGAACAAGATTTATTAACTACTGAATTTTTTTCACAGTATTGATTTTACATAAGAGAATATGGGGCTTAGTTGCAAATTGCTGCTGGAGAGATGTTTAGATCAAGTATAAACACATCTAAATTGCATGCCTCCTTTTATCAAGCTTTAAACATGTCTCACTAGCTGAGAATACTAAAATAATTGTGAAACATCAGAAAATTTTAGGAAATATACTTAATGATTTGACATTTTGACTTTCTCTAAATTGATTTTGACTCTTATTTCTCCAACTCAATGTATTTTTCTGTTATCATATAAGACATGCTTTTCTTTTAGTAAATAGAAAGCTCTAAAATTATGGTGCCTAATTTCAATAGTAACAGAGAGCTAGAAATTGGAAACAATTTAAACTTTTTAAAACTCTTTACCTTCTGTTTTGCATGTATATCTGGACATATGTTCCTTCATGAGGCAATTAATTCTAGTGGTCATTGAAATGGCTTTCACGGAAAAATTGCATTCAGATTTCAGCACAGAAGTGCAGAAGAGATAACAGCAAAAGTTTTGCCATTTCACAGTAAGAAATCTAAGCACAGTATTTTTCTACCGTAAATATCATATTCTAATTTTTATGTGTTTTTAAAACTGAAAATTTCCTCTATTCTGTATGGAATACTTATGTTTCCTTTTGTATAATTCTCTATTTACACTTATGTTTTCTTTTCTACATTTCCTTTAAATGTTCTGCTTTTAAGGTTTCAGAGTGTCTTAAAAAGTATTTTCACTTTAATCATCTCTACAACTTTTAATCTAAATATTACAAATAGCAAAACTGTAACACCTTCTTAAAAGATGCATTTAACTAAGAAAAGTAATCTGAAAAAAAGCTATCCTTTTTGAAGAAATTAATATAAAAGAAATTATTGTAAAAGAAAACTTGAGTCTAGTGGAGCAATGTTTGCTCATGCCTGTCATCCTAGCTGTTCAGGAGACTGTGAGACTGGTCACCGCTAGCCCAGGAGACAAATCCTCAAGACTTTCTCCCCAATTCATTAGCAAAAACCTAGAACTGGAAATGTGGCTCAGGTGACAACATAGCCAGTCAAACTAGAGCAACAGACTCATAAGTACAAGCCCTAGTACCTGTAAAATATTTAAAGAAAAAAAAATCTTGAACACTGAATCCATCTGTCTTATTTGTTTTGTTGTTTTGTGTGTTGTAATTCTTTGGGAGGACTGTGAGAATTGGAAGACAACCATCAAATAATGGGTTTGGAATAGGAACACACTGGGTTGTGGGAGTTATTCCTCAAGAATGAGTTTAATCCCATTCGTGTAAGAGTTACAAACTATGTTGTTACCCATAGGAAGCCCAGGAAGTTCATCTATCATTATGGAGTTCCTTACCAGATGAGGGTAAGGAAGATAATGATGGATGGGTGGAAGGGGATGCTACTGCATCAATTATGAAGACTAGATTTTTTTTATTATTGTTAGTGGTTACTGGAGATCGAACTCAAGGCCCCACACTTGCTATACACTCACTCTGTACTTGAACCCATGCCTCCACTCCTTTGTCCAGTGATAATGCTCAGGATAGGGTTTTACTTTTATGCCTGCAGACAGACCAAGGCTGAGATTTTCCTACTTGTGCTCCCCAGATCTCTGTGGATGACAGAAACAAACCATCACACCTGCCCAATCACTGTTGTGGTGACACGTGCATGCCAATGTACCCAGCACCTGGTTAACATGGAGTCTCAATTTTTTATTTTATTTTTCACCCTATGCTGGCCTCTCTCTGTGATTTTCTCCTATCTTGCTCTCCCAAGTAGCTAGGACTATAACTTTAAGCCAGTTGGCCTGGCTGCAAGAATAATACTATTGAGAGTGTCAATGTGTTTTTGAATTTTATTTATTTATTGTCAAAGTGATGTGTAGAGGGTTACAGTTTCCTATGTAATATAATAATATCCGTTGTTCTGAAAACTCACATATTTTGTTATTTAGTAACATTGTGTCCAGTTCCTTCCTTATCACTCTGAGCCTGGTATTGCTTTAGGGACTAAAAACATTTTTCCCAGGGCCATGTAAGTCCATCAAATCATTTACCACAAGGTAGGACAGAAATACGCTTCTCAAAGGCTTTTGTCTGTATTGAAAACATTGTATAGCCCACAAATGATACCATAAATATCCGAATAACCCCTGGAAGAACAAATGTTGCTCTGAATTAGGATAGGAGTTAAATTCTATTGAAATTTTTAAATTATGAAACCATTTAAGCTATATTTATGACCAGGATTTTAATGATTTTAAGTAGTTGTACAAAGGAGTTGCCATTTAACAAAGCACTCTATGAAGACAATGCATCTTAATGGATGTCACCCCTCTCAACAGTCCCAACAATCCCTCCAAACTTCTTCCCTCATTTTTTCTTAATTTTATAGGCTATACATTGGATTCATGATTGCACTCTCCCCAATCCTCCCTTCTCCTCAACTCCACATGGAAGTACTGAGATTTATTGTATGATTTCATGTTATCCAGAACTCCTGTACGAGTTTATAGTACTTAATACTTGTGTTTATTTAGCTTGTCACTGTATTTATTTCCTCCTTCAAATGTCAGCTATAAAAGGAAAGAAGAATGCTTCCTATGTGTGAATGTTATGTCAGGTGCATATTACAGTCACCTAAGTTGGTGATGATGTCATGCAATGCTATGGCAAGGTGGCCTTCCTACACTAGTTTCATAACATTCCTTGCTATGGTTGAGTTTACGGATTTCTTTCTGTATTATTTAGGCAGTTATCTGTTTCTATGTGAGTGATATTTTTAAACCTATTACTCGTAATACTAACTCATGATATGTCTAATGCAGTTGTTAAGGGTATTATGAATTCATATTAGTGTTACATAAATTATTACCTCATAGGGTGTGGCAACCAATAGTGCTCCCAATTTGTGAAAAATTGCAATGCCATTGTATATTGATGAAAATGTTTGAAGAATCACAGCAGGTTGTTACCAGTGTATCTTCTCTTAAAATAGAATTAGTAGAAGAACATGAATCCTACTGATAACATTTACTAAGACTACAAATAAATGGTATAAAATTGTGTTACACAATCCCAGAGTACAAAATATTCCATCAGATACAGTTTTGCCCTCTGCTAGCTCTTTCAATATATTTTTTCTTATCTCTTACTATTGCTTCTTATCATTTGATTTAGCTCTACAGTAGAAAAATTAATCTCATCCACATGCACTTTTCTGAAATCTCTTTATGAGACAGTAATGGATTCTGGCATTGCTCATCTCACATGATAAGACAAAACCCAAGGGACAACACAAGGAAGGTTGCTGACAGGAAGAGAAATGAGAACTGGCTAAAACAGAAATCTCTCCAAAGGAAGTTACTATTATCCATATTGTAATCTAATGAGACAAATGCAAGCCATTTTCATGAAAGAAATAAACTTTAATCTGGAAATATCTGGTGTACTAAATGAATTAATTATGCTTTGTTTAAGTACTATATGTGTATGTGTGTGTGTATATATATATATATATATATATCTTTTTCCTTTTAAATTGTCTTTAAGTAGTTGTACAAAGGAGTTGGTATTCATAAAATTAGTTTGTATGAGTATGATGTGTCTTAAATCTTTTTCATTAATAACTTTAGTCAGAGGAAAAACCTCAACTCTGATTGTTGACCTCAGTAAAGTAAAGTAAAGTAGTAAAGTGTGAGGACCTGAGGAATAACTGTCTAATCCAATAAGTGATGAACAATACAAAATATATACCAATTACCCAACAGATTCACTCATTCTAATGCTCGGAAACAACAGCGATTCAGTCATTGGAAACTTATTAGGGAATTAATATACATTGAAACTAATAGATTACCCAAAGCTGTCAATAATTTAAATAGTAGCATCTAGGAAAAACATTTTCTTCTGTACAATGTGAACTTTAAAATAAAACAACTGAGCATTCATTAATAAGATCACCATGTTGTGTTTGTAGGTGCTAAGGACTGTACCGGGGGCCCGTGCCTGCTGGGTAAGCACTCTACCTCAGAGCTAGCAATCTCAGGATAACCTTTGAAAGGAAAAAAAACGTTTTGCAAAACAGTGATGGTAATCTAGATCGTGTTTTAACTGTTAGAATTCAGGTTTATTATTACATTAGTTGATAATCTGTTAAATTATGCAGTTAGTAAATTCAGTCATAAATCCAAATATGAGGGCAAATAATATCTGTATCGATTCTTGACCAAATATGCTCACAGAAATGTCTATATATCATATTAAGTTACAAAACGGAATGGCTGATTATTTGTTTTTAAAAGCATGATGCATTGATATCCCATAGCTAGGAATATTCATGTTTTCTGCTTGTTTTCATAAGTGGCCTTTCAGTCTACAAATTAAGTATAGCTAGGGATAGTTGTCTACATTTTGTTATTTTCTTATTTCTCCTTTTTGTTTTCAGTGGTAAGTTTGAGGTACGCATTAAAAGACAAAACTAGGTCAATAGTAATAATAATTATTTATCTTGCATGAGTGGCTATTTGGTCAAATTCCTGCCTAACAAGTCATGAAGTCCTGAGTTCAAACCCCAATACCACCAGAAAAAATACAAAGAAATGAGTAAAGGATATCTGAGAGTGGTGACAATCATAAAAGCTCACAATCAACCTAATCTGCCTTTGGTGCTCAGCCAGGGAATACATATTGCAATAAGCAACACTAAGTACTTTGTCAAATTACAGATATATAAGTCCTGATCTAACCATATCAAATTCATAGAGTTTATGGCTTAGACCAAACACGTGTGTGATAGATTTCTGCCTTTAGCTGTTTAGTTGTGATCAACTGCTTTTGGTATAAAATCACATATGTATTCTTTACTAAGTTGTAAATTATTCAAATAGAAATTATTTGGCTAAATTAAAATGTATATTCTTTCTGAAAACTTCAATAATCTTTATTTACTGTCAATGTAATACTTAGAGCATGTTTGAATAGAAACTATCATCAAGCGATATTTAATTATGAGACCTAGAAATGTCCATTTCTAAAATACCCACTGTAACTTATATTTATTAAGAATTCTTTAAGCTGGGCTCCAGTGACTCCCAGCTGTAATCCTAGATATCCAGGAAACTCAAACTGGTTATGGCATTTTGAAGACAGCCCAAGCAAGAAACTTACTTATAATTAACCACCAAAAAGCCAAAAGTGAAGATGTGGCTCAAGAGGTAGAGGGCTATTTTCTATGCCCAGAGTCTTGAGTTCAATCCCAGTACCAATGCACACACCCAGCACACACACACACACACACACACACACACACACACACACACATAATTCTATCTTCACTTCACTTTCCTCCAAACTCCCCCCTATGTTTCACCACTCCCTAATCAAATCCTGTCTGAGAAATATTACTGAGGCTCTATTTTCCACCCATATTACATACATTTCCCTCCATACCAAGAGAAACTGTTCCTGTCCAACTGAGAATTACCATTGCAAAGCAACCAAAGTGCAATAGTACTATTTTTCCTCATCTAGTTCAGAACATCTGGTTGGTAATGTACTAGCTTTTCTATCTTATGGTGACTTGTGAACCTCTCATCTCCTTCACAGAAGGGATGAACTTTTCTATTCAGCCTACATTGAAAGGTATCTGCCTGAATCAGAGCAATCAACCCGGACTGGCTGGTGAGAGCCGAGTTAAAAGACAAAGTAAAGAGACTGCAGGAAAGGAAAGCCTCAAACCGGAAACAGTTAGTAAGGCTCAAACCAGGAAGGAAGACTTGATGCTAAAAATCAAAAAGTAATTGTGGATTATATTAAATCCCCTTTTATAGATTTGCTATTGGCATGTGAATACTTAGGAAGAAAGGAATAGACTGGCCCAAAGAAACCAGTATTTGTATTTCTTGAGCAATGAATGTCAAGTTTCCCTTTTCTTCCCCAATAGAAAAAAGAATTCAGTATACTTGTAAAACAGGGCATAATGCCACTCTGATGGAGCTTTTTCAAGAATAACTAGTATATGAAATATGAGCAATTTGTCTATTTAAGATTTTACTAGGATGGCAGCTGGTGTTCAGAAGGACTCATTGACATTAATTTTAAAGTTGAAAATGCTACGTAAGCAATCTTAAAATACCGACACAGTCCAAATAAATGAGACTATCTCTTTAGACATAAGCTGTTCTCAGGGACGTTTCGGCGCTCCAATTTCACAGCATTAAATAAGAAACGTGAGTGTTTCTAGGTTCTATTAGGATGAATATGTTCAATTAGGGTGAAACTTTGAAAGAGACATCTTTGAAATCCAAATGAGCATCACTAAAGGAAATGTAAAAAAAATAATGACATTGGGTTTATGAATGATCTTGGAGATCTGATAAGAAAGCTTTTAGATAAACTGTGTGAGAATCACTATTTTGTTTAAGCTTTCAAATCCCTTTTATCTTCTGTATATCTCCAGTTTATATATTTTATGAGCATGTACAAGGGGCTTCATTGTGATGTTTCCATTCATACATATTAATTACTTCGATCAATTTCACTCCTTTACACCACCCCCTTGCTATAATCATAGGCCCATAGGAACACCACATTCAATGTATATTACTTAGAGACCTTCATAAATGTACAAATAAAATAGGATCTCACACACTGAGAAAATGCTTGAGTCAGGATATGAGGGATGCAATGTGGATCTGAAGACAATATTCCAATGTTTCTAGTTATAAGTTGCATGTTTCCTACCAAATATTATGTGTAAAAAATAATAAAATCCGTGGTCCTCTATAGTTTATGTAATTCCTGTTTAGGCTGGGTCTCTATCTTGTTCAAAGTAAGTTGTCTCCAATGATTTCAAACGTTTTAAGAATGAGACAACTGAATTCTGGGAAATCATTGCATTTCCAGCGTAAAATATTCTTTATAGTCTTGCCTCATGGCAAGTCTTTTGCCATTGGGAAGTATCCTGCTTTTGTTAACAGGTCCCTCCGAATTCCTTGATATGAGACAGTCCCTTCCTTCCCGTGTTTCTGCCCACAGGCTTGAGTTGCTTGCTCCTTTGCTCCCCTTGAAAGCCTCGTGCGTCTTTTATTTCCTTGGGGCATGTTCTACACTCCCAAGGCTCCACGAGGGCCCTGGGTACCGCAAGGGATGGGAACTCTCATGAGGCGCCCGGTCTGATGCCTCAGAGCTGGTACCTTTTACATGTTGTATGAGGGTAAGTCTCTTTCCTCCTTTCTGACTGACACTCAGCCTTTCTCACAAGACTCCTGGATATCCAGCAAAGTGCCTGAGAGGGGGTTGGCAGGCTACTGAGGCTGTGCTTTGTGACTGGGGCTCTCTGGTATGTCCCAGCAGCCAGCAGATGTCAGGAACTTGTATTGCACATTTTGATTCTCTCTTCTTTCTTCTGGTTTTCCTCTTTCGATCAGGATGGCGCCGGGGTACAGGGTTGCCAAGAGTCATTCTTTTCCAGGAATAATTGGCTCTTATCTGGAATTTAATGGGTTCAGGTTTCATTAAATTCTTTACACCATCCTGGGTTTCCAAATATAAATGCTTTTGCAATTTCTCTGACTTGCTCTCTTTTTGAAAGGGGAAGCATGGATCATTTGTGATTTTCCACGTTTGACTATAAATGGAGTGGATCTTTGAGCTACATTCACAGCAGTCTTGTGATACTAGCAATTAAAATAGAATTGTAATGTATTTTCTTCAGGTCTTAGGAATGTGTGTGTGTGTATGTATGTGTGTAATGAATACACATACTTAACTATATGCACAGGAGTAAGTTTTGAGTCATACAATAGCATAAGTTGTGTGTGTGTGTGTGTGTGTAATTTAAGCTTCATGAGTCATTATTTTATACAGTTACTAGGCTATTTAGATCACACACACACAGAGGCAAATGCACACGCATATACACATATGTATTTCCTTTCCATCACTCTTTAGTCCTTAGTGAATTTTATTGCTTTTCTTTATTATTACATCTTCTGACTGGAGTAGGTACACTTACTTTAAATCTGGTTGATGATCTTTATTTTCATACATTAATTTGAATAATAGTAGAGTTTTTTTGGCTGTAAATTTTTTGTAGTCTTTTTATATTCTGTGCATTGATTTCTGGTTTTCAGCCTTTGAGTTGAGAATAGTTAATTTTTATTACTGCTCTTTAAAAGCAGACAGAGCCAAATCAAAGAAAGGTTGGACAAATGGGACTGCATCAAACTGCAGAGCTTCTGCACGGCAAAGGACATAGCTCGCAAGATAAACAGAAAGCCCACAGACTGGGAGAAGATCTTTACCGGCCATTCAACGGACAAAGGCCTCATATCTACAATATATGCAGAACTAAAAAAATTACCTTCCTCCAAAACAAAACCGCAAAGAACCAATAGCCCCCTCATCAAGTGGGCTAAAGACTTACAAAGAGACTTCTCTGATGAGGAAATGAGAATGGCCAAGAGACATATGAAAAAGTGCTCTACATCACTGGCCATAAAAGAAATGCAAATCAAAACAACATGATATTCCATCTCACCCTAGTAAGAATGTCATATATCAAGAAAACTAACAATAACAATTGTTGGAAGGGATGTGGCCAAAAGGGAACCCTACTTCATTGTTGGTGGGAATGTAAACTGGTTCAGCCACTCTGGTAAGCAGTATGGAGATTCCTCAGAAGGCTAAATGTAGAACTCCCCTATGACCCAGCAACCCCACTTTTGGGTATTTATCCAAGAAACCACAAACAAAATCACAGTAAAGCCACCAGCACAACAATGTTCATTGCAGCGCAATTTGTCATAGCGAGAATCTGGAACCAACCCAGATGCCCCTCAGTAGATGAATGGATCAGGAAAATGTGGTACATATACACAATGGAATTTTATGCCTCTATCAGAAAGAATGACATTGCTCCATTTGTAAGGAAATGGAAGGACTTGGAAAAAATTATACTAAGTGAAGTGAGCCTGACCCAAAGAAACATGGACTCTATGGTCTCCCTTATTGGGAATAATTAGCACAGGTTTAGGCAAGTCACAGCAGAGGATCACAACAGCCCAATAGCTATACCCTTATGAACACATAAGATGATGCTAAGTGAAATGAACTCCATGTTATGGAAATGATTGTTATATCACAGTTGTAACTACTTTCAACGTCCCATGTGTATCTGTAGCTTCTACTATTGATGATGTTCTTGTATCACCTTCCTGTGATTGCATCTACACTATCTCTGTAATCTTATCTGAGTATATTGGAAACCGTGTATACTGGTATTAGAACTAGGAAATTGAAAGGTAATACCAAAATTGAGAGACACAGTGTAAAAAAAGAGAAACAACTACAAAAGCAATACTTGCAAAACAGTTTGGTGTAAGTGAACTGAACACCTCAGGGGGGAAAGGGGAAGGGGGAGGGGGGAAGGGGGTATGAGGGACAAGGTAACAAACAGTACAAGAAATGTATCCAATGCCTAACGTATGAAACTGTAACCTCTCTGTACATCAGTTTGATAATAAAAACTTAAAAAAAAAAAAAGCAGACAGAGCCTAAGCTTCACCTACTACAATGAACTGCATTTTAGCCCTTAATGTATTTTCCCCTTATAATTTATATACTCCATTCCATCTACTTGCTTTTTCTGCTAATAGTTGGCATGCTACCATTTGAACCACACCTCCACTTCTGGCTTTTATGTAAATGTAAGATTACAACCTCTCAGATATGTCTTTTGGGGCTAGTTCTCAGATTTCAGTCTTGTGAGTAGCAAGGTTTATAGACAAGAGCCACCAGTGCCCATCTTCCTTGGTAGTTTAGATTTGATTGGTTTGTATTTTTTTTTTGCTAATTGACATCAACAGTAGTTCTTAATTATATAGCATGATATATTATGCCAATTAAAAAAACTTTGGCAATTATTTAAATTATTATTGTAGCAGGCTGCCTTTCTTTTTTCAATTATAATCACACCCAAATTAGGCTGTTGGCAAGATTTATATTTTATCTTTGTTTTCTGCTTTAACTTTATGTTGAAAAATGTTTTTGGTGCTTCATTGTAAAAATTCTCTGAGGTACATTGCATTAAACTGTTCTACTTTGTCTAATTCAGTGATTATTCTTAAATAAAGTAACCAAAATAAAGTACCTTATTCTTTGTGGGAAATATAGGCTTGGTCAAAAACTATATACAACTTTGAATTTAGGGCCAGAGCATCTATACATGAGATGTAACCCAATTAGTATAATTTATTTCAAGGGAGAAGATTTGTCAAAACAAGAAGGCAAGATTTTGCAAGTAAGCTATAAATTATCGACCTCTAGTTTAATATTTTATTAACTTGTTTGTTAATTTCTTTTCCCTGTCTACAGAATTTTGATTGCCTGATAAAATTTACTATGTTTGCTAGTACTCTATGAATATATCCATTTAAGTGAATTTATTTTTAGTATTACATCATTCTATTGTTTGAGTGAATTCTGTGTTTGGTTGTACTGTTTGCTGTTTCTCTTGGTTATATCTTGTATTGTGTCTGTTCACTTTTCATAATCACTGAATCCTTCATATGACAGCTCTCAGAGAGAGACCTTGTGTTCAATACATGGTTAGCTAGGGTAAGGTCACCTTAATACAACCTAGCTCTGAGATATGCCAAGTGTGAGTTTAGTACTTAGAAGAACATGTATTTCTAGCCATACTGCTTCTGAGATTATTTTTACATCTTCCAGATGGAAAACCTTGAAGATTTACAATGATCAATTTGTTTCCTAATTCTGTATGTCATGCTCTATCTTCCTACTACTCTATGGTAGCTGAGAATTACATTTATATACTAACCTCTAAATACTGAATTCTACCTGGCTTTACTGCACTTGTTCCACAGGTGAAGTTAAGTGTACCACATGTGAATCTGTTCTTTCCTAAGAGACTCTGTAGATTTCATGTTGGGTGTCTTAAAATCTGGGAGGACCTGAGCTTCATTTTCCAGTATTAACAAATGGGTAGAATCTTTAGGTCTTCTATCTCTATCCATCCACTGATTTCACTCCATTTCTCAACAATATCATGTGTTTGTCTTTGTGTGAAGAGTGGCATATGCTATCAAGCTTTTTCCTCAGTGGACTTTTCATCATCTTTTATTTTGGTTTTCAAGTGTGGCTCATTTATTAGCTCTCCCATGTGTTCAAATAAATACATGATTTGTTTGGCTCTTTGCTTGTTAGGTAGACTTGTAGCTCCTATGTACCTTCAAGGATATTTAGGTCTGGTTATGAGCAAGCCTACCATTCCTGGAACATAAATATTGGCCGTTGACTTTTAGTTTTTATGGTACTTTTCTCCTTTTTCTACCAATTCATGCTGAATATTTTCATTTCTTTTCCCCCCTCTGTGCCTTAGAAGGTCCACAAACTACATTACCCATTCTCCTTTGTGAACTGGCTTCTTGCTGGTTTAGAGACTGGGGAAACCAAGCATTTCTGCCAAGAGAGACTGGAGGCATTCATTGCTTCTCTTCACAGAAAGACATTCTTGAACTTTTGCCCAGTTCTTTTGTGCTAAATGTCTTTCCACTGCCACATCTCATACTTGGTTCTAGTATTGTCATGTGTACTCATTTTCAGTGGGATAATTCTGGAGTACATAAAGGACATATAGCTCAGATGATTGATTATTTTTTTCCTGAAAAAATGGACTTTGTAGTAATGCAATTGTGTGTTTGAAAGTAAACCTCAAGTGTAACAAACAGGAAATAATTTATACAGAGTCCTAATGAATATGAATATGATGTATGTGTATACAGGTACATGCACATGTGCATACATATATGTCTGTACATATGTATATATACACACTAACATAATGCAATAAAATAGAAGGAATAAAAGGAAAATAGCAGCCCACTCTTTCGGAAAACATTATAGAGTTGTTAAATAGCAATCCCAGCTGCAATGTACTACAAAAGTAAGTTAGTAATTAAAATGCAGTGTCCAGGACTAAAGTAAGGTGTGAAAAGCTCATCTGGCTTTAGTTTGTCAGTGTCATTGACTTGGAGTATTTTTCATTCCAGCAACAATTGGTCTCAGGCTTGTAGTTCTTCCTTTGACATGCTGACCTTTTCACATTGATTCTTCCTACCTGCTGCCCACGTACAAGATCAATATAATCAGGCAGGCAAATCACTTGATACAGAAACAGCCTGATAAGAGAAAAGAAGAAGCTCATTATCCAGTGTCCTTGGATGTGCCTATCCATGTACAAAGGAAAGCACCTGGGCCTCCTTCCAGTGCTCCTTGATTTTACTCTTACACATCCAAAGCATGACCTTTATTCTGAAGAGTCATTTTGAACAGGGTCCAGAGTTCAGAGATGGTTGCACATATAAATATATATTTTTGTGGAGAGTGTTTCTGATGACAGCACCAGGCATTTGTTTCTGCTTTTCTCCTAAAAGTGTTCTTGGGGTTGCTTCGATTCTCCTTGTTCTTCTATTTCTGCATTTTACCTGACAGTGTACTGTTTGAAACCTGTAATGGAACAATTTTAAAGATTGGACATAAGAGGATAGTGGAGTGGAATGGTGTCATTTCTCTTCCTTTGCACATATTTTTCACATTCTTTGGAGTGTTGATGTCATTCAAAGTATTGAAAAGACTTTCCCCACCCTTAAGCCTTCTGTTTCTTCACACAGAGTTCTGATTCTTATTCAAGAAAATTTCCTTTTATGTGTCTATCAATTTGGTAATCGATCCTAAACAAATCTCCTGAATAATAATTAGAGAGTAGCCATCAATTTATAAATCAGCTTAAATATGGTAGTTAATCAAATTATACTTGTAAAAAATGGTGTGAGTGCTTGTAGCATTTTAGAAAACTGAGTTTTAAAATTCTTTGTCTTATTTGTTATACTAATCATTCTGCCTCCTAAGAATGGTAGGGTAGCTCAGGTTGCAACCATGATTGAGATATCTGCTAGAAATTATATTGTACACAGGTATTTTATACATCAAAAAATCTGTTATGAAGTATATGTTTTAATTTATAATGCCAGTATATTTCCATCCAAATGTTCCAGCAAATTTTTTTCCCAGAGGTTACTTCTAAAAATAAGGACAATTTATTTTATAATCCATTGTTACAAATTCAAAAATAAGGACAATGCATTTTAAAATCCATTCTTGCTAATTCAAAAATCAACCAAGCAAGAGGATAACTTAAAATATTTATTACATACTATTGCTTTGTGTAAAAGCTTTTGTTTAATTCATCTGTGCCAGGGATATTACATGTGTTCTAATTGGAATGGACTAATGTTTCTAGGAATAAGTTGAGATGCTGAATATTAGTGTTTAGTTGGAATTTTTTTACTCATAAATTATTAAGAATGAGTAGGTCAGACATAGAGTAATATGTGTTTATTTTTATTGTGTATTTGGAGATAATTCTGTGAGCAGGGGAGATGAAGAGCTAATTGAAATCATTATCTAATTGTTTGCCTTTTAATATTTGCTAAGATCAGGTTTTATGACTTTCATTATGAGAATAAAATCTGACCAAAGACAAGTCATTTACTTAAAAAAATACTAGTTGGAGTGGGTACTTATCCAGAATTGAACTACAATTGGAAAATACAGCATGTTGTTTTTTCTTATCTTAATATTTATATTTTCCTTTTCACCTTTTGTGTATGACCGAGTTAAGAATATTTTAGGCTTATTTAAAGTTTTTGTTATTTTTCTTTATTTAGAAATCACCATACCACATGTTCTATGTAATTACACTTAAAGATATGAGAAAGGAAAATTAATAGCATATTATTTTATATGAAATCATTTTGGGGGCTTGTAAGCAGCTAGTAGTTTATTATTCAATAAAATCATTTGTTTGTTCTCCTGAAATGGTTATAATCATTAAGAGAACCATAAATTCTCTTCTTCATTATGCTTTTTTGTTTCTGTTTATTTTTACAAGTGAAAGAAAATGATTAATAAAATCTCTCAATCAGTACAATAAATTCCATGTACCAAAATAATCTCCAACAGATATTTAGAGAATTATTTATTGGTGTTTAATAGCTGTGTGCTAGCAAGAATGCCCCCATGCTTTCTTTGCTTTTCAGGAATTGGTCAGGAAGAATTTCTTACTTTTTATACTTGCTGCTGTCTTCATACCCTATTATCATCATTTGGGTCAAGACTAATAGCTTGGATTGTAGAATTTGAACAACCAGACCTAACTTATCCCTTGAGATATAGGCTCACTACAGTATTGCCTGTGCTGCCTCATACTTCAATCAGTTTGATCTATGCCTCTGAATAGCTGAGATTTCCAGCATGCACTAACACAGGTGGACCAGTATTGTTTAGTAAAGACTCAAAAGAAGTTTGTTTTTTTTTAAGTTATTATTCAGACTACTTTCTATCACAGAGAGAAATATAAATACAGTGATTAGATTTTGCAGAGGCCTTCTTTTATTTGTGTTTGTACACGTGTGTGTCTGTGTGTGTGTGTTTTCTGAAGACAGACTAGATAGCTATGAACTGAGAGACAATAGGAAAGGACACATTCTAAATTTGAAATGCAAAATGTGGGAAAGTGAATGGAGTGGGGAAAGGCTAGGTAACTCTAGGAGAACATGCATTGGGATAGAATGGGCACGGATACCAGAATCTCCACGCCTTCAGTGAGCTTTGTGGGTTCACATCCAGAGAAAGGTTTTGCTTAAAATAAAATGATGATTGAATCAAGCAAATTCTCTGAAAAGCAGGCCCTTATGGAGTAGGGAATACATACCTAACTTAATTTTAGATAATTTCACCTGGAATATAAACTAATAAGATAGGGAACAAAACTTAAGAAAATAGTAAGAGATTATTGAGAATCGCTGGGGTTGGACTTGTCATATTGATGGGTATGCTGACTGTCCTTTTGTGTTCCTAATGGAAGCTGTTATTGGTACTTGGCATTCTACAGAAAATGCTTGTCCTGTATGTTTTTTTCCTGTCTTTTACCCTTTATAAAATATATATTGTCTGCTTTTCTGAGCAATTTCTGGCTCAAATAATATACTTTAATATAATTGAAGGATTTTTTTTTAAACAAGCCAAAGCAACTATTAGGATACTTTAACATTAGACCTGCTCCAGTGGGTGCTGGTCTTTGTGATCTATTGTAAAGTTTCAAAACAACAACTGGAAGAGAAAAAAAAAACTGGTAATCAATCAAGTTACCTGGGGAACTTTTTAATCTGATCTTCTGACAAAACTACCTCTTTCCCATTTCCACTTGTCCTTCTTTCAGTTTAGGTACACAAAATTCATTAATTCTTTCAACCCAGAATAGATAAAACTCACAAGGCTCTTAGAACTCTGTCTAACATAGATTATATCATTAAAAAAGAAAAGAAAAGAGAAAAGAGAAGTAAAAGAGTAATAATTATACCATGAGAAAGACATCATTGTGATAGAGTAATAGAAACTGGAGACAGAGATAGTGGTTAGTTAGGAGAATGGTTTCATTGAATTTTCAAAGCAACTGTAAATATTGGTAATAAAGCAGAGATATGATAAAGGGAGTAGCAGATATGTATGGAAGACAAAAAATATTGCAGAAGTCTTTAAAGAGCTAAGATCCAGGATTGAAAATTATTGGTGTGGAAAATTTTGGCGGTCTGTCTGTCCACCTCCCGTGTGACCCCTTTCATTCTCACGCACAAGCTGCCTGACCAGCAGGTAGCAAGGCCAAAATGAGGGTCACGTGAAAGCCTCGAACCCGTATGTGAATGCAAAGATGCCCTTCCTCCCCTTTGACTCACTAAGAACAAAGGCATGGGACACGTGGGCTCCTTCGGGGATGCTTCAAGAGCTTCTTCCAAAGATTTTTAATCAGGGGAGGGGTTTATATAACAGTAATAGCGGCAGGAAGGGGAGGGACTAATTGGGTATTAACGATTGGCTAATAAACTGCCCATCACGGTGATGTCACAGAACTTCCCTATGGGCGGAGACCACAGCCCCCAAAGGACCAGGCCTACGGGTTCTCTGGCGCCATTACAAGACATGTGCTCGCAGACGAGAGGGTGGGGCTGATTTAGCTCTCTCTTCTGGTTTTGGACTCGGAAGGAGATGGGGCTGGCTAGCAGCCTGCTGTCCCAGGTCTTAAAGGCATCTCCATCCCCTACATCTCCCTCTTTTTTGTTTTTTAAATTAGCAAGAGAGGCTGTAAACATATGGCATATGTAGGCATAAGGCAAATGCTGACATAAGATATATATGGGGCCTCTTCCACAAAAGGGGTAAGTGAAGGGGCCATCCATTTGGCTCAGTCCGGAGAAATTGGAGTCCTTAGCCCGTTTCCGCGCCACTCAAGATAAATGCAGACATCATTTCCTCTTTTGATGGTGAGGTAGAAGCAGGTTTAAATTCTGGCGACTCTGGTAGTTCACAGCAGCTGATAACTTATCACATGTAGTTCCTATTTCCCTCCAACGGGACCCCCTAAATCAACCAGCAGGGGGAGAGCAAAAGGAAGAAACAATGGTGCAAAACTTCTCTTTAGTTCTCGTGCAAAGCTGCAGGCGATGCTGCCACAGCAAAACATTGCACCAAGGGAGACGCTCAAGGAAGGGTCTCGAAAGCAAGCAGGGAAGGGAAGCTGGCTTCCTCCTACCGCTACCGCTGTTGTATGCAGTCAGCCTCTCCATATTCCCTTGGAAGAGCAGAAGAAATCCAGCATGGTCCTTGCTTTCCTAGAAAGAATAAGAAGAAGACATTTCTCCAGAGCGAGTTCTCCGGGCTTAATTTCCCAATCTGGAAAGGCACATACAATGCTCCTTCCCGCACTGTTTTGGGATGATTTAAAATTTCTTTTTTATGTAAATTTAAGATGTTTAATGTAAGCATAACTGTCCTTAATTAGTTGTGGGGGCTGCTCCCCCCTCTTTTTTTTTTTTAAATAACACAGGAGGGCACCATGCTGGGAGTATGGGCGAAGGTCATTTCTTCTGGAACTACTTCCTGCTGAAAGGGGGTGAAGTGGTCAGGGGCCCCTGATTTGCCATATGGCCTGGTACCATCCAATGTGATTGGCAAAAGTCCTCATCATTACCACGAGAATGGTCATCAGGGCCAATGGGTGTCATGGTCTCCTCTGGCCAGCCCCTGTATCTTGGCACAGCAGTGTAGAAAGATGATGGCCTTGAACCGCAAGTTCCCAGGTGGTGACCTCAGCAAGAGATGTTATTCTGTTAAGAGACTTTTGAAAAGATCAAACAAAAGGCTGACAAGTTCT
Source organism: Perognathus longimembris pacificus (assembly GCF_023159225.1). Classification (NCBI taxonomy): domain Eukaryota; kingdom Metazoa; phylum Chordata; class Mammalia; order Rodentia; family Heteromyidae; genus Perognathus; species Perognathus longimembris. Next base: position 13,555,680 of record NC_063181.1, on the reverse strand, counting down.
CAGAGCTAGTTAACATGAATGACATAGAACATACCCTGGGCATAAGCCAGAAAAGTTCCATTTGGAGCATAAACGCAATCGTGGCTAATTACAAGGAAGGAGGAATAACTGGAGGGAGTGTTTAGGGACAGAGAACCAGTTTGGAGTAGCCAGTCAGAGGCTAAAATAAATATACATACATATATACAACTGGCAGAAAAAAGGAAGATGGACAGGTAACTATTCCTCCTGACCTCCCGGCTCTGATTAATTTTGGAAGGGCGAGACAAGGCAACTCAGTTTAGGATGTGACACCATTCTCCTCTTACTCCTCTCCATATCCCTGTTTTCCTGGACTGGCTGAGTCCCAGGAGTTCAGGCGCTTGTTGCTGGGATGGCATGCTCCCATCTGCATTCACGGGGTTTGAACTCAGGGCCTGAGAACTGTCCCTGAGCACTTCTGCTTGAGGCTAGTGCTCTACCACTTGAGCCACGGTGCCACTTTTGGCCTTTTGCTGATTCTTTTGAGCCAAGCTTTCAGTCTGGCTCTTTGCTGGTTAATTGGGAGATGGAGTTTTAGAGATTTCTCTTTTGCCTGGGCTGGCTTTGAACTGCATTCCAAGGAGTTTTAGTCATATGAGCCCTTTTTATGTCCAATTAAAGGCACAAAGCGGGCATTAGGAATAGAGTTTAACCTGTAGCTTGTTGAGAATTGACCAACAAACCACTTGTCAAAGTTTTGTTGTAACACTTAGAGAACATGAGATCTATGTGCCATCAATTTAAATCATACCATTTGATCTTACCGGCAGGTGGAAGAGAGCACAAATGAATGATAATTGAGAGGGAAAGGATTCAGGATAATGTAAAAGTCTCAGCTTTAGCCGTGGCTGTGTCGTCCATCCCGAAATCAGCAGGCTTCATGCCATGTGTGATGGAGTCAGGCAAGAGAGACGAGTTGGATCTGGGTGAGGCTGTAGTAAGATCTCAGAGACACCTCCAGCAAGATTGCCTGAAAAATTCTACACAGAGTGGTTAAAGACATTTAAAATCCCCCAGCATTTCCTGGTTGGTTGTTCTGAGTATTCTCTGGCTTTTGGAGGCTGATGCCCTTCTGGTTTAAACACGGTGATGACTTTAAGAGATTTCCCTAGTCACAAAATCCCAAGATAACTCTGTGGCCTTCAATACAGAATGTTAGCACTCTGGTTGTTTAAATTTCCATCTAGGAATGTAAGTTAAGCCTTTGCCTCAGCCTTATTTGTATCCGAAAGACTCTGAACTCAAATGACAATTTTTTCTTAATGCAGGAATTACAATTACAAATTTAGAAACACTTATCCATTTAGTTTTCCAATGAATTAGTGAGAACCATTAGCTTTCTTTGCCATTTTTTTTTCTACATACAGGGTGAATGAGAGTTTACTTTTATTTCCACTAGTTAATTATACATACTTTAAAACACTTGCCTGATTATGTGTAACTTAAGATAGTCAGGAGTCTTGCTTATTGCATCACAGTATTTACACAGAATTTAGTACCTGAATCCTTAGACTGATATCCAAGATAATTGTGACAAAAGTACCTTCAACCGTGTTTACCAGAATTTGTAAGCACAAGAGATTTGTGCTTAGCATCTCGCCTTTTCAATATCTCCAAATTGCAAAAGTAGCTCAGGAATCAAATCACATCAGACAAATAAACTTTCCACCCATCAAGAAAAACTCAATTTCTAGTATCTCTGAAGGGGTAGTTTCAGAAAATTCAGTCAAATCACTTATTGTTGTATTAGAACCTTTTGCTCGCCCCCCAAATGATCCATTTGGCTTAGAAACCTGGGGCTTTTTCTTACTGTAACTCGCTTGCAAGCTGCATGGGAACGTTTAACACAGAACTAACAGGACATAGACCGCAGGCTCACAGCAGGACGCCTTTGTTGTGAAGTGTCCAGGAGTCTCCCAGCCTCCAAGTCCCCGCCCAGCCTCGAGGAATCCAACAGCCCCACCAGCAGGGGGGAGGGGGGGAGGCCATCCCGACTTATTAAGCATTGATAACAAAAATCTAAGACCCTGTCTCTTTTTCCAACAGATACTATAGTCCAATCCAGTAATTTGGGGCTGGCTTTAGAGGTAGGGAGGGCGCGGGCCAGCCCTAAAACCACACGCGCGGAGCTGCTGCGCTCCGGGGCACCACCATGCTTCGGGCTGCCAGCCACCATGCTCTGCGCCACCCACCACCGCTGGGACTCAGAAGTGGAAAAAGAGAGGGAGCCTGCACAAAGGCAGCTCCAGCCCCCAAACCCCGCGCTCCGGGGCACTGCTGCCGCTGCCGCTGCGCTGCGCTCCAGCGGCCCCAGAAGCGGAAAAGGAAGTGGGGGGGCCCGGCGCGAGGGCAAGCTGCTCCAGGCACTCTGTGTGCCTCGCCACCTCCACACCCACTAAGCCCCAAGCCGCCTGCAAATTGGGACCCGGAAATCCCGGGCGGGGCGGGGTCCCGGCCCGGAGGGCAGCCCCCACTCCAGGCACCACGGCAGCCGCCTTTTGCGCTTCTCTGCTGAGCCTCCAGCGGGGTGCACAAAGCCACGCTGCCCCACCCAGGCACCGAGAGACCCACACTTTGCCCAGGGCTCGCAGGAGCGCCCATCTTCCCAGGCAGCAGAAATTCCTCGGCCCTTGGCCTGAATATCCCAAAAGTCCAATGCGGTATTTTGGAGCATGAATGTACTTAAGCTCTGCCGCATCCTATTTTTGCTGATCGACAAGGGGAACAGACACGTCGGAGAGCATGATCCAAGTTTGAGGGCTTACCGAATACTGATTAGCTCAGAATCTCGTGTTCCGCGCATGGGCTCTTGTCCTGCGTTTCGGCACCAGATGTGGCGGTCTGTCTGTCCACCTCCTGTGTGACCCCTTTCATTCTCATGCACGAGCTGCCTGACCAGCAGATAGCAAGGCCGGAATAAGGGTCACATGAAAGCCTCGAACCCGTGTGTGAACGCAAAGATGCCCTTCCCCCCCTTTGACTCACTAAGAACAAAGGTGCGACACACGTGGGCTCCTTCCGGGATGCTTCAAGAGCTTCTTCCAAAGATTTTTAATCAGGGAAGGGGTTTATATAACAGTAATAGCAGCAGGAAGGGGAGGGACTAACTGGGTATTAATGATTGGCTAATGAACTGTCTATCACGGTGATGTCACGGAACTTCCCTATGGGCGGAGACCACAGCCCCCCAAGGACCAGGCCTACGGGGTCTCCAGCACCATTACGAGACATGTGCTCCCAGATGAGAGGTTGGGACTGGTTTATCTCTCTCTTCCGGTTTTGGATCCGGAAGGAAATGGGGCTGGCTAGCAGCCAGCCATCCCGGGTCTTAAAGGCATAGCCATCCCCTATAGAAAATGAAATCACTAAGGATTTGAATGAGTATAATTGAAGGAAATGGTCTTTGAAGGAGTAAAAGTTAAGACAAAAGATTTCAAATAAGATTATAGTGAGAGAGAAGAGTGTTAAAAGTAGGGAGAAGGTAAAATTCTAACAATACATAAAATCAAACCAAGAGCTATTGGGATAGAAAGTGGGAGAAAGAACATAGTGTTAGAGATGATTAGCAGTCCTTATGGAAATTCTTGTGAAGAAAGACATCTTCCACTCTTGGGAACTTTGTGAAAGGAACATAATGTGAAATCAGTTACTATCTAAGAAAACCTTGGAGAAGCAGTATTACAGTAGGAAGCCCTTTTCAGTTAGGGGGAAATATTTATGCAAATGTTGCAACAAATGACTACGAGTATAGGGAAATTATCTTGACTTTAAAGCAGCATCTTAGAAAATTTCTGATGTTTATAAGCATTACATAATGGGTATGAATTTGCAAATGAAGATGACACATTCAAGGATTAGATCCCAGAAAGTTGTACACAAATGTAAGGAACTGGAAAAATTCTATCACATTGCAACCTTCAATGTTTTAGAAATATAGATTAGAAATAAAATCCATAGGTAACTTTTTTGTATAGTTGAGTTTGAGAAGAAAATGCTGTCTTAAATGATATTTGATTCAACTGAAATAATTTCCTCATAAATTGAAAAAAATAACTTATTATGTTAGCATGCGATAGATAAAAATAGATACCATTAACTATTTCAAATTTTTTTTTATATTTTTTTACTTGAAGTAAATTCAGTTTGATTTTTATCTAAGATGACCTGTTCTCCTTTATGGATCTTTGTTATTTCTTCTCTTATACCTTAGCTTTTAGTAAACTTTAAAACATAGATAAATTTACTATTAACAAATTGACATTATATATCCTACTTATTTCTGAACACTGTGGATGCAGAGGGATTAAGATTGGTGGTATGGGCATTGGGAGGTTGATTCTAAATTATTTAATAAATCTGAGAAGAAGATTTTTAAGAGAGGGTGAGAACGTATGTGTGAGAAAGAAAGCAAGTGAGAGAGCAAGAGTTTGAGAATATTAACAACTGCCTGAGCTAAGCTAGATGGCATTTGAAATTATTAAGGTAAAGAAGTTTAGCAAAAATACACCATGAGTTGCATTATTTATTAATGGAAAAGGATTACTATTATGTTACTTATAAGAATGTGAATAAGGTTAATTTATTTTTCAGTAGCTCAAGTCTGTATTCATATAAAATGTATGAATACACTATGAAAACATTATTAAGACAAAGACAAAAGTTGCATTAAGTTATACTCATTGTCAGAACTCAGTCTGGACTACAGAACTGAATGTCATGTAGAAAAATTTAGCATGTCATATCGAACTTCCAATTTAATAGGATATTTAACTATCCCCATAAATGCTTTAAAATATGGTATCTGATAGCATTTTTGTCTGTGAAGAAACAGGTTAGTAACTCAAAAATGGAAAATTTATACAGAAAGGTAAAAATAATTATAGATAATGACAAACATGATTTAAATGGAAGGACAATAAGTAACAACATTTTTAAGTAAAAAAATAGAAAATATAGTGAGTTTGAATGAAGGGAAGCTTTAAAATTTTTGTGTAACATGTAAAGTTTAGTACTTTTTAATGTCTCCTTAATCCCTGAGCCATTGCTGACCTCTGCCTTTCAAATATGCTTTCTTCTCAGATCTGTGTTCTGCAGGACTAAAGCTCTCTGAATCTGATTCACTAGTGCATTTATTAGCTATGTATATAATTTTCAATAATAGAAGTTTCTATCTTATCTCCTGTAGTTTGCATTATATTTGTCTTTGCATGCTCCGAGTTTCATGACATATACTCTAGAGTCACTTTAGTAGGAAATTAGAACGTACTTCTCCTCTTAAATCTGGTATATCTAATTCGATGTGGTTTTAGATACTTGAGTAACAGTCAACTACAATTCACAGAACTATTTACTAACCAATGAAGAAAGTGTTAACCTATAATTTGTTTTGGTTTGCATATATTAATGTAGACTTGTGACAATTTATATTAACTATAAAATCAAGGATTAAAATGAATAAGAGATTCTCAGTACTCCAAAAGAAGAAAGAAAAAAAGATAGTAAAAATCGGAGAAAAACAAATTAAAAAGCAGCCATTATATCCTTACACCTTCAGAACACAATTATTATATTCTGTGTGAAGAATATAGTGCATATGGCACTTTTCATATTAAGAAAGTGAATCAAATACTGATCATTCCTTTTTAAGTTCATAAATTCTAGGAAAAGAAATCATCCATGAAGAACACATTTTGATAGAAAGGGAGCTGTAATTCTAGAAGTGATGGCTCCATGCCAGAAGAGAGGACTAGAGATTTCTGGAAAAGACTTTATGGAACAAATGGAATGAAGTTGCTTATGGAACCACATAATAAATAACCCAATATTGATGATACTAAAATAACTCCTAACTTATATATACTTATGTGTATCTGTATATATACATACATACATTCATGTAATACTGGGACACTCGTCTAGCAATGACAGTAACAGATAAAATTAAAAATCATGAAACAGAAAATTTCCCTGAGTGGAAAAGTCAAAGATGAGAAACAGCGTAAAGGAAATCTTGGAAATGGTGGAGTTTGTTCTGTAGATAAGCTGCCACAGATGTTAAGCAAGAGTGTGAGACAATAAGAACTATATATCAAGATTCATCTTGTTCATATGGAATTTTTTTATTCAGTGCAGTAGTTTTTGAAAAATCTAAAAGTAAAGAAAATCAAGGATGGAATTTCTTAAAATACCATAAACGATAGGCTGTAAATCTCCTTACCTGGTGCGGAAGGCACTCAGTTGTAACACACAAACAGTGAGTGGCTAAGTGAAGATATGCAGGGCATTGTGAAGTTCTTTGAGATCTGAAGTGATAGACTCAAACTGTCTTGCATTCTTCCAGAAACCTGAGAGTAAAATCTGAGAAAAATTGTTCTAGGTTCTAGCAAGAGGAGTTGAAAATCATGTCTGATAAATACACCCGGGATATTCTAAATCATTAAGTCTTTGTCTCCAGAAGACTAGACATTACAAGAGCCTTATCGTACAGGTCTGGGATAAAGACATTCCTGTAAGTACCAGCTACTCTAGCTTTCCTTTCTCTCCTAGGGTGAGAGGAAGGGGAGGAAGCTATTTAACAGGTGGCTCAGGAATAAATGTCACCTAGATCTGTAGATGTTTTAGAAAGAGCTTTAGATCGCTTTTAATTCTAAATCTCTTATAGAAATTGGTAAAATTTAGAAATTAGTGAACATATTAACTATTAATTATCAAATTCATATTGCTGATGTAATTAATATTCATAGCTATCACAAATATTTGTAGATTATTTCATCAAACAACAATAGGAGACACATTTATATTCTACTCACATGGGACTTGATGATAACAGACTGAAATGTAGGCCATGAGATACAACTTAATATGTTTTTAAAAATAGAAAATAATTTAACTTGGGGATTGTCATAGAATTTTGAGTAGAGACATATAACAAAAAGATAGCTTGAAAAATCTTTAAACATGGAGAAATTAAGTAATACATTTCTAAATCACACATACACCAAAGAAGCTTCCAGAGAAATCAAATATATCTTGAGCTAAATAAAGATGAAGTTTAAAAGGTTCAAAAACTGTGAGCTACTGCAAAAGAAGAACTTGGATGAAAATTGGTTAAATACCTACGGAATCAAAAGAGGAAATTCTAAATTCAATTGTTTACTCTTGTGCAAATCTAAAAAAGAATTACATATAAGATCTCTATGTAAAATGCTAGATAGCTCTAAATGAAGGTATAAAAAGATCTAAATAAATGCAGAGCTAGTTTACCTGCATCCTACAAGAAGGCATAATGGGAAAAAGAAATGGAAAGATTTTTGGACACAACACTGAAAAACCGATCTGTAAAAAATTAAAAAAAATAGTCTTCATGAAACTTAAATATGTATGCTGTGGGAAAGCTGCCTTACAGAGTCAAAATAAGCCACAGATTGGTTTAAAAATGCAAAACATCACTATTAAGGCACATATCAGTAATATGTATCTTGACTCATGATTACCAAAGCTGAACAGATCTTCTCTAACCTTTATTATATGAATCTATGTACAAAGAGGACACAGATTTATCATTGAATATTACAAATCAATAAAATGGAATGTCCATTCAGCTGAGAAAAGCCCTGGATGAACTTCAACACATATTGCTAAGAATCTAAGATGTTAAAAATGACAGTCTATAGAAGGGTGTGATCTACATTGTAATCACAATTTTCTAGGAATCTAGAACTGTTCTAAAATAAAATCTTCATTTAAAAAACTTTGAACATGTTAAAGGCTATCTTAGTCTATTTTAGGATGCGGAGTTAAACAGAGCAGCTTGCTGGAGTTTGCACTTGGTTTTTCACAAAATTGGATCTAAAGAAAAATGAAAAAAAAAGAATCTTAATATAATACTGACGTTTTTGAGATTAGTATGCTACTGAATCTCCATATTTCTTATCTCCAGACATAGGTGGGTGACTACAAGTAGGAAAAATGTGAGTGTTATAAACTTTAAGCGAGTTTTATATTGTTCTGATACCTTAACTTTCTAGCCAGATGTCTCAAAAATCACTTTAATTTATTATAGACTTAATTTAACACAATGGGTAGCCTGTGTTCTTCTTTACTCTGACAATTTATGTGACAACGTACTGGAAGATTATCTTCAATGAATCTTCTGGCTTACACAAAGTTTCCTTACTTGTATGTATCTGTTTCTAAATTGTTTAATATTTTCCAGTTGTCTATTTTTTCACTTACATCTAATGTTTCATTCTTCATAAAAAGTCTTGTTATGAAAGTCTGCAAATTAGATTTTCTCACTATTTTTGGAAGATTTTGATCTTTCTATCTCTATAAAACAATAGAAATGACACTATCAAAGTCTATACATAAATGTGATGGGAAATTTATTCTAATTGACTTAAATTACCAATTTGAAAGAAATGTCATCTTTGTTCTAAGTTGTTTTCTTTTTCATGAATATATTTATCCAAGGTTTTCTCACTGGCTTCAAATTTTCCTTTTCCCTCTTCAAATGTTACTTAGCTACAATTGCACATACATTAGCTATTAATATCCATAATAAATTATACTAAGAAATAATATTTGTTCTTTCTCAGGAATTTCCATTTGTACCACCATTTTTATGGCTTACTACATTATATTATACAGTGCCTTTAATATTTTGACTATGTAGGAATTTTATATCATGGGATGAACTTAATATATATGATCTTGGCTTTTGAGGAAATAAGCTGCATTGTTTGGGATTATAGCATTCTGGCATATCTGTGTCTATATTAACTAGTTCCTTTGTTTGGGGGCAGTAAAATAGGAACTCATTGAATTTAGTTTCAGGATGTCCTCAGAAATCTGGTTCCTCCTACTGTTCTTGTCTTTTGCTTGTGCCTTACTTCGTGTAAACTATAGAATGGAGTCCACTTAAGTGACTTTTCCAATTGGGCTTCTGAATGTGAGTAGTGGGTGTATCACATATGAGACACTTAAGAGAAAGTCTCTGATTACAACTTTTAGGAGACAACGTTGCTAATTATAAAGTACCTCTATTTTTGTAAGTAGGGGTGGCTATGGGTTACGTTTCTTGATTCTTGTTTTTTCCCACAGATCACACTTTCAGTATATTTATGTAGACAGTTTTAGTTGCCTTCGCTTCCTTGATGCCTCTGGTTCATCTGAGTCTAAACCAAGCCAAGAGCCTAGTACTTCAGTGTAGCTGAAAGTCCTGAAATCCTAGGTTTCTAGTTCTGGTCACTGTTTTTCAGAGTAGAATAACTTCTTACAGTTTAACTCTCAATTATATATTTGTAGAGGCTTATTTCATCTTTTAAAAGAAACTTCCAGGTGTTTTCCTAATTCTGGTTACCTATCGTAGCTCATAGTATGTAATTGCTGTTCAAGTAATGTTTTCTATAACGTAAGGTAAGCCTCCTAAATACAATATTAGTCCCTTGGTATCTCTGGATGAATAGTTTCAAGAACAGAGTTGAGGAAAGGCTACAAAGGTGCATAGAAGTCAGGGAGCATCATTGTGGATGTTCGATTCATTGTTTCTGTAATGAAACAAATATAGAAATACCCAACTTTTGTTATAGAGTGATTTTTAAATGACACAGGCTGGAATGTTAGGATGTTGTCTTTTTTATACTGTGAGTTATATACTATCACTATTTGGAAAAGAAGAGATGAACTTTGAAAGCGAATGAATATCATATGTTATAATTAATCGTTTCAGTGTGTTAATTCCATGTCAATTTTCAAAATCTCTGGTCGTATTGAATATTTGGTAATGAAATAGTAGTTTACTATTTTATTAATGTTTAGTATAGGTCCATCTTTAGTAATGTAGTGTTCTGTGGTATGATGTAGGTATGTAAACACTTCAAAGCCCTTTAGTGTAAGTTGAATAGTATGTTTTTAAACTTTATTTGGTATCTAAGCCAATAAGGATCATTAGGTAAGTGTTGTAGGGCAACCCCTAAAGGGACGAAATGTAAAAGTTTATTGTGAAATGCCTGACATGATGTTTTTACTTGTCATATCCAATTCTATGTGGCTAAATATGCAGGAAATTGTGTAGATTTTTATGTGAATACAACTGGCTACTGTTAATTAGCTGTGAAAAAAATTTAAGAGACTGTTTCCTATTTCTGATAAATAGCTTCAGTCTACTTTGAATTTCACCATTATGTAGATTCGTGTTATTTATTGCAACCATGTAAAGCTAATTAGCAGTCACTATTTTTGGACTTTAAAAGAGTCAATTATACTTGGAAAAGAGGGTAATGGTTAGTACAAATGACTTAGAATATCCATAATTATTTCTAGAACCTCAGACATTTTAAAATGATTAAGCATATTATAGAGACTTTACCAAAGAAGTTATATAAATAGCAAGCAAACACATAAAAGTTAATTATCATAATTAAGCACTATGTAGATAAAAATAAAATGACAATTAAATACCATTATAATTTATTAACATGGCCATATAAAGAGTAAAAATGGAACCAAAATGAAAATTACAAATGTGAATGAGGATTTAGAGCAAGTATTTCTTATACTTAGGTATTTATTGAGGAAAGGTAAAGACATGTTTACATAAACCTGCTGTAAATATGAATGAGTATTTTAACTCACAATTTCCCCATCCAGATTAAATATTAGCAATAAATATGGTTAATGTCACACATAGAATGTGGATTCATCTTAAAGGTTTATGGTATGGGTATGAAGCCAGAATTCAGGAGCTATATACTATTTTTTTAATCATTCATGAGGCTTGAACTCTTGGGCTCTGTCCATGAGTGCATTTGCTCAAGGCTTGTACTCTACGATTTAGAGCCACAGCACCACTTCCCTTTTTGTGGGGTTAATTGGAGATAAGAGTACAATGGTCTGCCTGACTAGCTTCAAACACAGTCCTCAGATCTCAGTAGCTAGGATTATAAGCATGACCTACCAGCATCTGGCTAGCTATATATTCTTAAAAAAATTGTTGTCAAAATGACGTACAGAGGGATTACTGTTTCATGCTAAGATTCCATTTACACAACATCTGTAAAAGATAAAGCTCTTTGTTATGTAAGTTATAAACAAAAACTATTCTGATGTCAAGTACTAGTATTCTTTATTGACAGTTCATTTTAGCTCCCTTGTGTATGGAAAGAAAATGAAATGCAAGAAAATGAAGCATTTTCAGTGTCAATAGCTTGAAATAAAGTCAGTACCTAGTTGGTTTATTATACGAGTGATCACAAATAGCCCTAGTTCAGAATAGAGGACTCAGTGATTCTGAATGATATCATTGTGCATCTTGTATTAAAATGTAGCCATACTTACTTAAGCCCAGGATAAAAAGGAGCAGATATGTTCATGGGCCAAACTATATCAATGAATTATATGCTTCTGTCACTAATACTACAAACAGTAAAAAATATTTTTGTCAGCAGTTCTTACTCTAACTTCAATGTATTTACTACAAATGTCACAAGATATAATTTGCATTTCAAGGTAATAGTAATAAAATATGTTTTAAAGTATTATATCATAAATAGTGGTTACCCAGATCTCTGAGTTTAAATTCTGCCATTCATTTTCTGTTTTGCAAATTTCTCATTAAGAGTAAGAAAATTACAGTAACACATATAGTTCATTGAGTTATTCTGAGTATTAAACAATTTAAAATGTGACTTGAAGCCCTACTTGGCATAGAGTAATCATTATATATATATATATATAAAACCCATAAATGATGTGATAATTAGATAATTTTGTTTGTTTTCTTCCTTATATCCAGGTAAGACAAATGACAACCTTTGTTTTCTAGATCATCATTCTACTCTGTATAATCTACCTAAAAATTGTATCACAATAATTCACAGTATCTATCCATTTCGGAGGTTCACAAAAAGGTATACCTAACAGAACGTACATTTTCTTGATCATTTATAATTCAGTGATTATATATTTCTTAGTCAAACATAGTTTAATTTCTTTATGATATTTTACTACCGATTGCTGAAGTTAATTAAATCTAATTACATTAAGGAGAATTATATTTAATAGCATAAGTTAGGGATTTGTGCAATGTGGTGGATGACTCACACAAAGTAAAAGAAACAGAGGTAAAGAGTGCCAGAGTTTTAACAAGGAGTCTTCAGCTGTTACAGGAATATAAGAGAATTCTGTTCTCAAAAAGACTGCAAAATAAACATTGCTGTTATTCCCACCAAGAGTTGTAAATAAATCAGAAATTTAAAAGCATCTTTCTACAAGTCACAGAGCCTGTCACAGTTGGCAGATTCCAGATCTATATTCAGACTGACAGGATTCAAACATGAGATACTCTATTTTTTTGCTTCAGCCATAAATGATGAAAAATAGAATCAATTCAAATTCCCACCATTTGAATCTTTTTCTAAAGAGAGATTTACTGATTCTCCTTGATTTTAGAAACAGAAATGTTTTAGTCCATTTCCTGCAGTTATGACAGAGTATCCTGGAATGGATAAATTATACACACTCGAAATTTGTTTGAGGCATGGTTTTAGAGGCTGGGAAATCCAAGCCCAGCACTGCATCTGGCTCCCCTTTCTGGGTAGTAGCATGGAAGAAGAGCAAGGAGTACTCATGAGTTTGGACAGTGAGAGCTATTCTGGTGGTAGCTCACTCTTTTGCCTCATCCTGTCGCCAACCATTCCTGGAGGGTGGGAGTTCTCTTGGATTTATCACCTGTTAAATCACAAGGGCAGCTAACTTGCAACCTGAGGCAGGAGGGAACACTCAAACCACAACCATGGTCTCACTTCATTCAATTCACTTTATGATATGTTCCCATGAAATAATTAATGGTATAGCAAATCAAGGACAGAAATATTTTTCCTGATGAATCATGATTATAAAGCATCTTATTTCCTACAGATGCTCAGCAAAATATTAACATCTACTAACTTAGTCATCTTACTATGAAATACTTTCATTGTATGACAGAAAATTTGTTCATTCAAGAATGAATTAGGGGCTGGGGATATAGCCTAGTGGCAAGAGTGCCTGCCTCGGATACACGAGGCCCTAGGTTCGATTCCCCAGCACCACATATACAGAAAACGGCCAGAAGCGGCGCTGTGGCTCAAGTGGCAGAGTGCTAGCCTTGAGCAGGAAGAAGCCAGGGACAGTGCTCAGGCCCTGAGTCCAAGGCCCAGGACTGGCCAAAAAAAAAAAAAAAAAAAAAAAAGAATGAATTAAAACTAGATAATGGAAATAGTTAAATAAGTTAGGAAATAAGTCTAAGAATGTTTTTAGTGAGAATTGCTTCCACAGTAACACATACTTAAGCATGCTACTAGTTTCTTCCTTGCAAAACACAAACATCACCATATTTCTCTTTGACTATTTGCCTTCAACCCAGAACTTAAATTGTGGTGGCTGGAGTATCCTGTGTTCTAGGCCAGCCTGGACTACATAGGGAGATTCTGTCTTCAAATACAATGAAAACAGTATATATTTATCACCAAGAGAATGATTGTGTCTGAACCTTTAGAAAATCCAATTCTGAGAGATCCTACCTGTAGTCCATCTATTGAAAATTATATCACCCAATTAATAATTACTAATTTAAAAAGTCCTCCTCTGACATGACTTATATTATACATAATGACAAACATGTAAAGGAGTGGGAAGTCAAAGGTGGAGGTGGGAGAGAATTTGAGAGAAGGTTGAGTGTTTCTGAATGAAAATAGCAATGAAGCTCCCTGGAAGACTTTAAATGATAGGACATGGAGGAAAGGGGAAGTGAGAAGAAGGGATATGGCTAATCTAATTAAAGTACTATATCTGCAAGTGTGACACCACACACAGGGAAACGCTTTGAAACAATTCACATGTGCAAAAAACATGAATGAGAGAAATGTAAAACAAATCTTGCCCAGGTGTAAGAAATAGCAGGGGTGGGATGGAAAGAACTGAGAAGGATAAGGAGGGTGAGTATAACCAAAGTACTTTATGTGCATGCAAGTTGAGATCAATTCGGGGAGACAAGGAGGTAAGGAAGAATGTTGGAGGGGGTGAGTCTCATCAAGATGCCTTGAATGTATGTATGAAAATTTCAAACTTAACCCACCTTATACAACTCATTGTGATGCTATTAAAAATACATTGGGAAAATTTGCTTGTGGTATTAATTATGTGACTACTTTGCCCATTATGGTAAGATGAAATGACATAATATCAGTAATGTATAAAAAGCAATTGCAATTTTTTAAAAGTTTTTTCAGATTAAAGAAAATCACCCGAACTAAATTCCTGTCACTCTAGTCTTTCCCAGTTGGCTGTTATATTTCTTGACAGATGAGAAAAACACATCAAACAATTACATATTTGTTTTAAGTCAAATCATAGGTTGCTAGTATTCTTGTTCTCCAAATCGTAATTCTCATGACCTCTCGGAAATTGTCACTGAAACAAAAAGTGAAGTCATAGGCTAGACTTAGGTTTTACCCTATAATCGAAATATGACCACTGTGGATGGGTGTTTTCCAGAATCTTGTCTATTTTGATAAGCAGCTTAATAGCAAATTAAAAAGCCCTTTGGCCTCTCTCTCTCTCTCTCTCTCTCTCTCTCTCTCTCTCTCTCTCTCTCTCTCTCTCTCTCTGACACACACACACACACACACACACACACACACACACACACACTTCTTTTCCTGCTCCTTGACATCAATTACATCAAACATTTCATGTTTCATACATCATCATTCCTTAGAAGACATTTTGGTTTTCCCTTACATTTGTCAAGCAGACCAGGAAACTAATAACTGGAGTTATTAGTTGTTTTGATCCTGACATTTTGCTTATCTGCTGTAGATAAGCAAATTTGAGATTTTATTGAGGTCTCTGCTAACCCTGTCACAGGATTAGTTTCTAGAAACCTGCAGTCAAGTCAACCATCATCTTGATTCCTCTAGAAAAAGCACAGTTTGAGTTAAAACAGATTCTTCATAAACCATCAGAGTCAAACAGAATTTCCAGAGACTTTTTGTACATAAGGTGATATTTTGAGCTTTAAGCTTCTATAAGAGACTTTTAAAGTTACCATTTCTTTCTGACTACTTTTACCACGGCATAATCTGTTTACTTCCCATCCAAGTTCCATCAAGTCACCAAGAAATAACAGGCCAGTGGGCAGCCAGACACTGTAAGCTTCTTTCTCTCTTAGACATCATCTGTGAGAACAAATTTAGGACAATTTCAAGACCAAAGGTAGAACTAGTCATCATTGTGACATTTTCAATGACAAAGTCCAGATAAGGGAGGGCGGGTGGGGAAGTAACTGTCAAGATAATGTTTCTGGACTATGCAATTCTAGCCAGATTTCTGTTGACACCAATGTATTAGCCTTAGGGCTGTGCAGACACATGAAGATCCACTGGTAGACTTCTACTCAGAGGGAAAAAAAATATGAAAAAGGGAAGGGTACAAACAGGAAAATACTGCAGAGAAATTTAAATCACAAACCAGAAAAAGGATTGTGAAAGAAAAATAGTAAATCATTCCTATGAAATATTTTATTTGTCATTACCATTTGGAAAGTAGGGAGAGGTCAGGGTTTCCATCATGTTCAGAAAATTACAACCTATCTCTTTATAACTTGTAATATGTGACAATAATAGCAAAGCATGTTAAAATGCATACTCTTATAAACTGTGAAGTTTGATACTTTTTGTAAGTATCGAATATCACAAACTTTGGATTTCTTTTCTTTATTTGACCTTGAAACACATGAGTCAGATAATGACTCAAGTTACTGACACTTCCTATCAGCAATTCTTGCCAGTCATCCTATCCATATGATGTGTCCTTATTTCGTGAGTTTAGCTGGAATAAAATAACAGCAGTTTAGATTTAAATGCTCTACAGGAAAAAGGGAAAATAAAGAAGCCGGACATCTAAGATTACAGTTTTATAATTGCTATTCAGGTAATATGGGCAACGTAAACAATAAAGGTACAGGCATTTCTCTAGCTCACTTTTGTTATTACTATCCACAGAATATTAGTATTAATATGAATTAATAATGAATATAATGCATTTGTATTTGCCAAAATGTAAAACCCAGTTTGAGAGGATCATTTATTTCAGTATAACTGGTAAAAGTCTTAAGATAATCCTGTATTGAATATAATCATAAAATGAGCCTGAGATAAAGTAGTATATATACTTTGTTACCTAAATGAAATAATAAAATAATATGTCACAAAGTTTTAGAGTCTTATATACAGATCACGTTGCATGTTTGGCTACTTTGTAATAAGAAATGAAATGTCATTGTGTCTTATTCAGCCTCTGGTAGGAACACCAATGATTTAACTAATAGGATTTCTTCTCTGTAGAGAACACATCATCAACTGTGAGGAAATTCAGTGAGAGAATGTGATTTAACAAAACAACAACAACAGCAAACTCGACATAGGATCCATGCTTTGGTTAGGTCAGGAATCAAGGTTTTTACATGGTCAAGAATCAAGGATTGAGTTTTATTTGGGTTGGTTTTTGACATAAACTATGGGATGATTGTTGAAATGTATATAGACTTATCTCAAAAAGCAGATGAACAAATGGTCTACTAATTGATGAGCTACATTGGCTAGCTTTTCATGACATTTTTCTACACTGACTCTACAGCTGTCCTTAGAATGTTGATTGTCATTTATAATATTTCAAATGTTTACTAATGGAACACTAATCACGCCTATTATTTATAAGGGTGCTAAGTTGCATACGTACTTAAAGCTATGCATGATAAAATAATTTAATGTACATTATCATTGACATGATGTTTCTGTAAGGCTTAAAATTTGGATATGAATTCACTCAGATACTGTAAGTATAGATCTGGCATGGGAGTGGAGGAATAAATGGGCATAAGGAGGCCCCCAGAAAAATAACTGTACTACAATTTGAATGGTTAGAGGCTAGAACAGAAATACTATTCAGAATTTGGAGAAGATGTATGCATGTTTGTCTTCTGCCTTTCAGGATGCATTAGTTCTTTATTCTCACTGCTTTGCTCCCAACAACTTTGCATTAGGCATAGATTTTGCTTATTCATCTCTTTGGTTCTTTCACTGTCTTTCTCTTAGCCAACATATTATGGTTCCTGCTTCTCCTATTAGATTTTTTTTTTCCTGTCTTGGGGCTTCATCTCATGGCCTGAGCACTGTCCTGGCTTCTTTTTACTCAATAGCACTCTACCACTTGAGCCACAGAACCACTTCTGGCCTTTTCTATATATGTGGTGCTGAGGAACTGAACCCAGGGCTTCAAGTATATGAGGCAAGCACTCTACCACTAGGCCATATCCCCAACCTCCTCCTATTAAATCTTTATTCCCTTGTCAAGTGAAATTTTCCAAAAGGAAACAAGCAAGTTGACCGGATGTTATCTTGTCATCAAAGAGATCTTCTGTACTGGATTTTGTTTTCTGTGTGTGTGTGTGTGTGTGTGTGTGTGTGTGTGTGTGTGTGTGTGTTTGCATGCAAATCCTGAATTAGTATTGGCTTCTTTTCATGTTAACTATATATTAACTTAATATAAATTAGTATGTCTAACAATAGTTATATGAATGAGTAGATGAACGAATGGTGGAGATGTAGAAAAATATGAACAAAAGACTGTGAACACAAAAATGATGAACTTATTTTCCTTTAGCTGAACATTTTTAGGTAGCAAACTAAATGAAGGCAGCAAATTTGTGTTTATTGAGGGCTCATAAAAAGCCAGAGGTATGACTTGGAAAATTAATATGTTCTCTATCTATTAATTTTTACAAAACCCTATAAAGATGATATTACCCATAGACTTTCAATGGAATATATTGAAATTAAATTGTTGTAATTACCTCTATTGTGGAGCTAGAACTTTGACTCAAGTCTGTTCCATTTCCAAATTTTCTCCTCTGCCTTCATACCTCAAAATCCAACACAGAAAGAGGTTAACATGGACTTCCAAGAGAAATGGACCTAAAACATAGGACAGAAACATCATGAGATTTGGCACGGAGTGAAGCATTCCTTGGTTATCTTTTTTTATTTCTGGTGCTTATCATTTTTATATGCCGCCAATCAGAAAGAGAAGAATTTCCACTGTTCTTCTTGTTATTATTCCAATTCCTTTATTCCTAAAACCTTGTTCTTGTTATTATGCCAATCCCTTTATTTGCAAAACCTTAGGCAAAATGTCGTTCCAGTTATTCTTCTAAATCTCACCCTTAACCCAGTGCCCCAAAGATTCCCTCAGGAATTCTTGACACTCATACATTACTCCCAGGGGGCTTCCCATTTCTAAGATGACCTGTGGGCGCCAGTTACCCTCTGTCCTTTATGTTTGTTCTGGAACTGGAAGGCAAGCTAAGACTTACTATTGATTCTAATATTACTCAATGTTACTTTAATGGCTCCTTAGTAATGCCTGGTCTTGAGGGACATTCTTAACATAAAAGGAAGGTCAGCTTATGCAAAGAAGAAATTGTTGAGAGAACTAGAAAACGTGTTTGCAGTTGTCATTGCCAGGGTCATGGAGACTCTTTAGATGATGTCATCTCCTCATCAGCCGCTTGATGAAAGAGAGCAAGGGCAAGGGGTTGAGCCAGTACTGATGGGCAACTATCCATTCCCTGACTTTAGATCATAAAATATCTTAAATAGTAAGCAGTTGACTATTTGAGACAAACATAGGTATATATAAGGCAAAGCACCATGAATAGGAGGTTTGAAAAAGGGCAGAATAGAGGACCAGGATTAAAAGGCATTTTTGCCATCTATGCATTTTGGAAGAACTATGCTTGATGAAAGTTTCCCTGCTTCCCCCAGATAATGCATACCCAGGCTTTCTTCATCAGAGGAATTTTTAACTCTAGTTATTGCTTTTTCAACTGTCTAAATCCTTTTATCTTTACAGTACATATGGCTCTCAACCCGGAACTGGAAAACACAGTTCTGATCTAATTTAATACCCACATTACAGCACATTTTAAATATCATATCACTAAGTGCATAAACAACTATGCTAATGGACGAAGTCGCACAGCACTGCTCACAACACATTACAGTTTGCCAGCACCATAAAATCCCATTTGCTTTTGCTTCAAAGTGTTTGATATTGAATTTGCTTTCCCCTGGACTGTAATTAACAACATTCTAAACTGCATACAAGATTCAATTGATTGACAATATTAATCACACATTCACAGAGAAATTGGCTATTACGTCTGAATTTTTTTCCTTTCTTATGTACTCTTGGCATCTGATTACTGATTAACACTAAAGAAATAGCCCTTCTCACCAGGCATTATGGACATTTGTTTTCTTGGCATATTTAGTCTTTAAAGATTTCTTTTCCCATTTCTTTTGGATCTTGACTCTAAATGTCTATAGTGAAGGAGTATAACCAAGAAAAACTATTTCTTGTCAAAAGGAACAGTTTATTCCAGATAATTAAATCTAGGAATGTTCAAAGAAAACACAGCAAGAAGCATAAATTAGGTTCTATCAGGGGATATAGGTCGTTCCTCATGAATGGATTCTGACAAAACAATTTTGTGGGAAGCTTTGAAAAGTCATTAATAGTTTTGAAAGTTTTAAAAACTGGTACATTTTGGAGAGGAAAGCAGCAAGGTTTAGTTCTCTTTTAAAAATGTACTTCAGACCTTCTCAGATTTTTCATTTTTATATCTGACAACATCTTTGAGCCTACTCCTAAGATGTCCATGCACATATGATTATGAATGCCAGGAGATTTTTATAATTCCCTTGCACAAATGCCATTGGGGAATATAAAGAATAAAATGCATATTTTGACATAGAATTAATTAAGAAATTAAAAGAGATCTTTCCAATGCTTTTAGAACCTCACACTTTCTCATATATATTGTACAGAATTGTTGTGCATACATTATCCATGAGGGAGACTCATTCACTAACTTTATTTTATTCTTAGAACATAATTTACAATATTTGGTAAGTAAGTCAATTTAGGATGGACTTGTAAAATTATTTTGTGCAGCATATTACTATTTACCTTGAAAATTAACTAATAAAATTTAAAACTTGAAAGAAAGAATATAGTTAAGAATGTAAGTGACTGAATCAAGCTATTTGGGTTTCAATCTCATCTTTGATGGTCCCTGGAGATGGTATGAAATCATCATGCCTCTCTTTACTTGTAGAGCAAAGTCAAAGAAGACAGGTTAGTTTTAATATTTAAAACGTATAAAGACATAGTAAAAGTACAATAGATGCTGTTCTTATTGTTTTTCCTATGTGACATAACACTTAAGCCAAGGACAGATTTTTATGCTTCAGACAAATATGTAGATGTGTTGATCATTTTTAGCATCTATACAACAACCTTACAACTTGTATTTTCTTTTTTTTAATTTATTTTATTTTTTTCAAATACTTATTATCATACTGATGTACAGAGAGGTTACAGTTGGTATTAGAACTAGGGAATTGAAAGAGAATACCAAAATCGAGAGACACAGGGTAAAAAAATAAAAGACAAACAACTACAAAAGCAATACTTGCAAAACTGTTTGGTGTAAGTGAACTGAACACCTCATGGGGGGAAAGGGAAAGGGGGAGAAGGGAGGGGGGAATGAGGGACGAGGTAACAAACAGTACAAGAAATTTATCCAATGCCTAACAACTTGTATTTTCTTTAATCTAGAAGGAGAGTTAAAAAAATTCGTTGAGGAGAAAACCTGATTATAGTTAGTTTACCTATCTGCCTCTCTTTAGCCACCTTTCCTGTAACACTACAGTATCCACACACATTCAACATCATTATTTCTATTACTCCTGGTCCCCCTACATACACCGCACCTAGACAAACATGCACATGAACACACGCACACTCACACAATCATTATGAAGTAATTCTGTCACACGTAGGTATGGCTTGGGTTAGGATATTATCATACTGAGCTACTTTCTAGAGTACTCTCGATTTCCTTTCACATTTTTTTCACTTGCTAGGGTTCTATGTGATGTAGCAACACTGGCCATTTTTCAACCCACAGCTTATATTACATGTGTAATGACCTTGACCAAAGTCACTCTTCCATGGTGGGTTCAACATTTTGTATGAAACTACAGTATATTGCTACCATAATTATCTCTCTAAAAACTAAATTATAACAGAGACTATGTCTTTATTTTAATCTACCAGTGGCCAGGGCCATGGAGCCTGGCCCATGGATATTTTAATGAATCCACATACAAGGAGGTAACAAACAGTACAAGAAATGTACCCAAGGCCTAACATATGAAACTGTAACCTCTCTGTGCATCACTTTGACAATAAATAAGAAAAAAATAATAAAACTCAAATATATTAGAGCAGGTACTAATATCACTTCTGTAAGAGTCCAAATTTACTTCATCTTAGGTTTTGTTAAAGTTCAGATGAAGAACACCAATGAAATCAATTTGGTTACATTAATCATTAGAATCGAATCATATTGAAATACATTCCTGTTTTTCTCTTTATTTCTTACATTAAGGGCAGGATACAAAATTCTAAGCTTTATCATTTAGACAGATGAAACTATACTTTCTTTTTTTTAAGCTTAAAACACATATAAATCATTTTTTCTCTATAGAAGATTTCTCTAAAAGAACCATTCTCTTAAAATGTTCTGGCAATTTGAGCTACAATGTGCAATTAGATAAGAGCATCTTACGAATTTTTCTTGGTTATTTCATTTTCGTACCCGTCATTTAGGCTGTAGCTCTTTGTGTATGTATGGGTGTGAGCATAGATAAGATGATTACAACTTCAAAGTGATCCTTTCAAATCATATCTAAAACATCATTTCAAAACTGACATTTTCAAGTCCTAAAGTAGATTAAATATTGGAGAAATAGCAATATTGAAAGTATATATCATATTTAACATCTTAATGAATATAAAATACAATGAAAGCCTTTAATGAACTTCACCATACAAGTTTTTATATGTATTTCAACTCATATATTTTCATGCAAGTTATAAGATGTTATGTCAATTCCATGTAGACTCTTACACAAAAGCATCAGATGGCTTTTAATAGAACTTTACTCTCGGGTTTGTTGTGAGAAATGTAGAGGCATGAGTTAAACATACCTCATCTCAGCAAATGCCTGTCACTCAGCTCTGTGCAAAGCATAGTGAATTATGTAACAATGGCCCAATGGCCACCTGGGCGCCAAATCAATGAGACATGGCTCAAATGGTAGAGAGCTATATATATATATATTTGGCCCCATGCTTAAACTCCAGTAACTCCATCAAACAGAACCATAAATATCAAAAGAATATAAAATAAAAGTGTAAATAATGGTTGATGCTTTGCTCCAATAATTATAAAAATCAGAGTTTATTTAGAGTTGTTTTGTGGGGGCAGACTAGGGTTTGAATTCAAGTATACAAGTGCTTGGTGTTTGAACCATAATTTCCAATTTTTTAAAGTTTTTTCAGTTAAAGTCTTGCTTTTTTGCCTAAAGTTAACTTTCAACTTGAATCTTTCTGTCTATTCCTCCTACGTATCTGGGATTCTAGGCACACACAACAGCATAGAGCTTGCTGGTTGAAATGAACACTTGCTTCATATCTGTTCAGTTTTGATCATCCATTCTCCTGAGAGAAGCTAGGAGTACAGGAGTGAGATGCCATGCTAAGAACTAGAGTTTTGATTTATTAACCAAAGAAGTGTTCCAGGGCTTGAGACATTTTTTGAGGACTTAGTGGTACTTTGCTAACTTAACCTTTGATTGTAATTATATATAGAGGATCCTGAAAGTAACGAATACATCTTTTCTCTTTGCATCTCTAATGGACAATGGCCTTGTTTTGAATCACTTCAAATTCACATTAGCTTTTGCACCTGGCTGACAATTGATTGGGGATGGCATATAGAAGTGAGGGATGAATAGACACAGCCTTTCCATGTAGTAGATTTCCATCGTAATAGGGCAAAAATGAAACTCTTTATATAAAATAGTCTTAGAATTCCTGAATGCTGTCTTACCATATATTATTGATCAAGCAAGCTTAAAAATAGACTCTTATTTTTTTGTTTGTTTTGCCAGTCCTTGGCCTTGGACTCAGGGCCTGTGCACTGTCCCTGGCTTCTTTTTGCTCAAGGCTAGCATTCTGCCACTTGACCCACCACTTCTGGCTGTTTTCTATGTATGTGGTGCTGGGGAATCGAACCCAGGGCTTCATGTATACTAGGCAGGCACTCTTGCCACCAGACCATATTCCCAGCCCAGCCTCTTATTTGGGAAAAAGGAGGAGTATTAATTTGCTGCTAAGATTAACACCAGGAAAGCACATTCCTGGAGACAGCTGTGGAGATTCTCTAATCACAGAAACTTCAGATTCCTCAATTATGAAAGTAAAGTCAATCAGATAATACTTCAAAGGTCCTAGGAAATTAAATTTTTGCATTTCATGGTCTGCATTTTTATATTATCTTCGCTGTGAAGAATTATCACAGATTTATGTTGTTTTCCTTCTTTGTTTCCTCAATACTTTTACATGGAATGCAGAGCTCCGTGAAGTCAAAGGATACTTACCACCTAATTTTGTTTTTCCTCTTGACCTACTGGAAATGCACTAAATATTTTTGAATAATTTAATTAACTAAATAACATGAATCGGTAATATGACACTGGAAGATAAAAGAAGATACACTTTATGTTTATTTTAGAAGTCAGAAGGGAGGGATCTGAAGAAGAGTTTCAAAAATTCTGTTTTCTCCTACTCTTTTCCATATGTCACAACTTTCTCCTAATACACCTAATCATTTATTCAGAATTCCACTTTCATATGGCATCAGTTTAAAAATATCCATTCATAACATAATGACTGATGACAATCACTAGAATCACTAGAATATCTTGAGCCCGAAACTAAACTATGTTGATTTAATATTTACACAGCTAAATAATATTATGATTCACCTCAATTTTTTTCTTCTCATTACTGCTCTTGTTCCTGATGTTGTATTGTACCTACTCCATTTTTCTTTTGTATTTGTTCCTATTGAAATGCTGTAGTTGAAATGGTTTAAGCTAGATTTTTAATTTTGTAACAAAATAAATTCATCTGTATATCTTCATAATTGTTCTTTCTTGCATTCTTAATGTATTTTCATCATGTAAATGTGAACTCATTAGCAATTTTTGACAATCATTACATGAATGACATCACTGATAAACACTATTTCTTTTGTAATATCTAAATTTGTGGGAAAAATTGACATTTCAGCTAGTGCCTCACCAACGGCATGTAATAAAAAGCTTTATATGAAAGTATAATTCTAAATCACTTAAAAACATATACAGCATTAAAGGTGTAATTTAGACAGTCTTGTAAGAAAATATTTCCATGTAGAGTACAATACAAAGATGATGTCACTAAATGAAATTTGTGCAAAGTAGTTTGCCATAATAATGCTGTTAGTATATATTTCTGTGTATATTTTAACATGATTGCTGGACTTAATTACTTAGTTTGAAGAAAACTTAAAACTATGTTTTCTAGGTTTTTGTAATCACATATAAAGCATTTTAAAAATATTTTTTCAGAAATACTATTAATATTTTACCATATGGATTGTTTTAGACAGAGATCTAATTGTGAAAATAATTTACCTTGTGAGATGCCTCATAGGAACCTCGAAATAATCCATTATTATTGAAATGTATCAGCATTTTGGTAACGGATTTCTGTGATAGACCTGTTTATGTTATGTATAATGGCATCTATACATTCTATAAATACAACAGAACAACTATATGCTCACAACACTGGAAATTCTGTGCCTTGCTTTAGAACTGTATTATCATGTTTTCTTATAATTTGAACATGTTGTACCAAAAATAGCTAGCACTAATGATCATCGATTTGACACTCATTTTATTTACAAAGTGACCATCCTAAAGTATTCACAATGGAAAGTGCAACTCTCATTTCTTGTGTACAGAGCAGGTAATTTTTCTTTTTCATATTTTTCTCCCTATTTATCTTGTTTTATTATTCTCTGTTTCTCTTTTATGATTGTGTAACATTTTTTAGAGTTTGGAGATATTTTATAAGGTTTTTTTTTTTCTGGACAATATAAAATGTTTATGGAGATGCAGGACTTGTTAATGGCTCACACCTTAGGAGGTTGAGATCTGAAGATTGCAAGATGAAGCCAGCCTGGGCAGAAAAAAGTCTGAAACTCTTATCTCCAGTAAACTACTCAGAAAAAGCCAGAAGTAGTGCTGTGACCCAAGTGGTAGAACACTAGCCTTAAGCTCAAAGAGGCTCAAAAACAACACCCAGGCCTTGAGCTCAAGCCACAGTACCAGCCTTGTACTTCCTCCCCACGATTCAGTGCAGATATAGTAGTATGTACACAATGAGACCCAATAAATAGCCATAGTGTTAAACATCTTTGAACACATTTTTACCTAGTTTAAAGCCTAACAGGAAAGTAGCTCCTGTATTCTGTGAGTATAGGGTTCATTCCCTCTGATTGCCTTCTAACTTTATATTTTCCACATATGGGAAAAATAAAAAAAATTATCAGACATTTTTATTGGATTCCTTATTGCAAAATATCACATACAATGTAAAAGCACACACATATGAAAGTATAACTAAATGATGGTAAATCTATTCAAAATGGTAAAGGTCATTGTTCCATAATTTAGGGAAAAAAATCAGACAATACAATAAAATGTTCTCAATATTGTAAAACTTCTGGGTTGGGAACATCTGTTATTATAGTAGTCATCTGTTGTAGGATATTTTTTATTCCATTGTCTTCCTGTATTTTTCAACGTCTCCTCATCAGTAGTCCTTAAATGAGTGACATTTTTCCCCAGAAGACATTTCAGTTTGTCAAATCTTCAGGGAGGATTTCTTGAGAGCAAATCTGATATCTCATGAGAAGAGGTCCAAAATGTTGAACAGAATCCCTGATCTTTAGAACACCAAAGAATTAGCAAGTCCAAAATATTAACAATGCTGGAATAAAAAATCTGTGCTCTCTCTCCTTTCTCTATGTATATGTTTGCACACACACACACACACACACACACACACACACACATAGAACTAGAAAAATCACATATTATAAATCAAAAGATAGTTTAAATAATATAACAAACATTTCAAGTCTTCTTATATTTGCCAACTATATTTTGTGGAATACTGACATTTGTTATTTCTTAAATATAGGAAGCTTGTAAAAATGTGACACTAAATTTTACAGCTAACTTCTGAAAGTGTCTGTAAATGGCCAATGTAAGATTTTTGAATGCTAGTGACAGGAATTCAGCTGTGCCTATTGAATTGCTCAAGATTGTCTCTAGTTGCCTAAACCTAAATTTCTCTTGTTTTAAACATTTCTTGAAGTTGTTTTCTAAATCCATGACTGGCTTATTTTGGATCTAAATTGAAGCTCAAGAACAACCTATATTCACATAAAGCCTCTTTTGAAACAAAAGAAATTGTGCCTGAAAGAACATTTATGTAAAAATACTTTTATTTCTAATCCTGGCAAAATTCCTGAGATTTAATGAAGTGAAACCATTTTGAGAAAAAAAAAGAAAGAAAGAAAAAGCCCAGTGAATATCACTAAAAATAGTTTATAAGGCTAACTTGCTTTTCTGTACAATGGTTGGACTTGAATGTTGTGCTTGACATTATCCAATCAACCAGGCTTATGTTTTTACTTTGTGATTATAAATTTTAATTTACCTATAATCTCAAAAGAACCAATGTGATTATGTGATTTGGAAGGGAGTTAGTAAAATCTGAGTGAGATTATATTGTACCACTATGTTATTTTTAATGTATTTTCACCATTGAAGATTCCATTGTTATTTTTTAAGAAATGGGAAATCTAAAAAAAAAAAAAAAAAAAAAAAAAAAGAAATGGGAAATCTAAAGGATCTTAGCAGCAGTAGGAGATCACTCAATGGTGTTGCCCAAACATTGATGAACTTAACTCTTCTGAGTAGCTGTTAATTGTATCACCTCCTGCAGGTCAGATATGGTGCCAGTATTTTAAAGACTTTGTGACTAATCCCCAAACATCCTTCGCAAGTCATTTTTCCAACCTACACAGAAGTTTCTGATATGTTGATCACCATGTTTAAAGTTTGATGGTGTTCTCTGGGAAAACAAGACCTCAAGTTCAAGTGAAACTGACTCCAAATCTATTTTTCATGTGTTTATTTCTAGCTTTTGTTAGGGTAAAAGAGAGATGAAAGAAAATGGCTGCTCACCTCCTCTCCAGGCTTGATGAAGGGAAGTCAACACTAAGAGGCAATTTTTCAAAATGAAAGATTTTTAAATGAGTTTTATAACCATGCTCTCCAGTTGTTAGATTCTTAATGGAGTGATTGAATTTGAAAGCTTGGTTTTCTAAGGACTCCAACATGTTCTTGTAAGGAAACTGAGCCATGAGAGTATTGAGAGTATCAGAATAAAGAAAGGCCAGAAAGTGAACTCAATAGACCCAACAGGCTTTATTTGAGAGTAGGACCCACAAAGGACAATCAAGTCTCCTTCAGACTTGCTAAAGGAGAAATGGCACAACCCCCATTTACAACTAGGGTCCTTTTAAATATTAGGCAGAAATAATGAAGTTGCAGGGCTGACAAGCAGAAGTGGGGTGAGATGGAGGTGGAGTGGATGAGCAATGTTATTTTAACAGAGTTGTTTCAAGGTCTCAACAGCCTCTGTGTTAGGGGCAGGGCATTGTATGTGGCCTAGGTCATAGGCTCTTTTCCCATACCACTGGAGCATTTCTTCAGGGCTAAGGGGAGGGGAGATGACTCAGTGTGGGTCAGAAGTAAGGACAGCTCTAAGATATGGCTGTCAGGAGGGAAGGTGAGGGCTTTACATTGTCACTTGCCAGCTGTCATAATTGTTTTGTCTTTTTAAGAAAGTTGTAAGAGGGGAAACAATGAATGTTTATTTATCTAAAGGCATTATCTTCCCTCATCTAATCCTACATACTTTAGGCCAGAATCAATTAGCATAAATTGTCACTCTTTACTTGTCTGCCAACCCCATTCCTTAACAGCCACATTTGGACAGAAACACAAGATTAGCAAAGTTGTCTTTTGTGGCTTTATTTTTCCTGTCATTTTTCTCTCATTTGATGCAGGTAAGTAGGAGAACACAAGGTGCTGTTGAAGATTATTCGAATTTTAAAAAATGGGGAACCAAATTTAACCTATATTTTCCTGAGTGACATTTGTGATTATATTAATAATTAAACAGTCTGTTGTATTTCATACAGTGGAAAATGTTAGCTAATAGAATAGAAAAGTGAATTAAAAAATCTCTGCTGTTCCTTTTCAGATATTACCAGTTCCTTAGCTTTTTATCTGGGCATCTTGAGTGGTATGAGATTTAGCTAGGAATTTTACCAAACTGCTATTACTTGCTTCTCTTTCCTAGGGCAGATTACTGTAGTGAAACAATGCATTGACTTGAACTGTGGATTTTTTCTCTTTCTAGTGAAAGATAATAGGGTTGAAGTATACTGTTATAGGGCTTTTAGAGTAATAAAATAGACTTAGTCCATTTTGCTTTGCTTTTAAAATTCCCTTTTGCTATCACTGCCCCAGTTTTGTGTTGTAAACTTACACTTAGTAAATATATTGTAAATATATTGCATGGATATTTGTTTCTGCATTAAAGGTTTAGAAGTTATCCAGGATTTAGTTAGATGTGCATCTTTTCAAGTTCCTAATTGTATTTTGATGGACTTCTTATATATTAACTTAACATGTGAATGATTTGCAAACAGTGTATTTATACTCTATGGACTATTGCAAAATCACTTATTTTTCCATTATATAAATGGATCCATTTACTATTGTACTAGTGGGAAATGAAACTGTATAATTAGAAAGTAGTAAGATGCTTTATAGGTGATTAGCTTAGGGTAATTATCTACATGTTATATTACCCACCGAATTGCAATAGAAAGAAGTGGATTATAGTATTTAAAAGAAGTGGCAACCGAAACAGTTAAGTTGTCATAGCAACCATTCAATTGAAATGAAAATAAATTCATTTGTTGACTTTTCTGTACTTTGTGAGCACTGTATTCCCTTTTGATAACTCTTCTTTTTCTCTTGTTCCTTTTTATTTTATTTTTATTTATAATTTGCTGCTTGCCATTGCAGGAAGTAGAGGTTTGTATTCAGCTTCTGTGTTTCCTATTTTATTTTAGATTTTATATAAGCCCTTACATTTCAATTACCCATGTGAACTCAATTCATATTATTTCCCTCATAGGATGATTATTTTCGCACTTGGAGTCCAGGAAAACCCTTTGATCAAGGTAAGAATCTAATTGTGTCAACATAAAAACCTTTCTATATTCAAAATCACTGTCCTTTAAAAATTTCTTATGAATGGATCTATATGTAGAAATGATGCTTATTTCAGGAGAATATAGTTAGAAAAATAAGCTAGATAACATGATTATGTTAAATTTATTTTATTTTTAGATACATGATTGGCTTACAGATTTGTGCTTTTAAACACGCTCATGTTTATTAGTTGATACAAAGCACTTCACATAACTTTAAAGTGCATTCATTTGGAGATAGATGTATTTGTCCAGAATTGAAAAAAAAAAGTTCATATGTCTCCTTTTCAGTTAATACATGGTTTCCTTTCAAACAGACTACTTTGTTAATTAGCATCATTATCTGAGTGTTTAGCATGACCCAAAAGGGAAAGCTACATTCTAAACCAGTGTTCTCCTGTCTCTGTACATACAACATACATTCTGGTTAGCACACAGTTAGAAAAACAGTGCAAATCGGTGGAGAAAAAGTACTCTATGTTGTAAGGGCAATGCCGACTTCAAATTCCATGGTATCATAATTATATAAGAAGGTTGTTTTCTAAATTATATGACATTAGATTTCTGGAATCTTCCACCTGAAATTTGAAAAAGAATCTATTACTTTAGGAAATAATATCCTTGCCAAAGACAATCTTTGCTGAAGCATTATCACTGATGCATTAATTAGTTTTCTGTCACTGTAATGAAATACTTGAGACAATTAAGTTACAAAGAAAGAAGTTTCAGTTGGCTCTGAGTCTGGCCTCAAATTGAGTGACCCCCTTGTTTTGGGCTTCTGGTGAAGGCAGCACATCATGGTTATTGAACATGATGGAAGCCACTTTCTAATACCAGCCAGGAAACAAAAAGGAAGAGTTCTACTATCTCCTTTCATATCATGTTCCCATGCCTAGGGCATCTTCCCAAAGACACCATTGACTAAATATCTCACAGACTTCCAGTAGCCCCATTCCAAGGAACATGCCATTAATATATGGATCACCAGGTTGGGGGGGGGCAGGGCTGCTTAACTTGCATACTCTAGTGAAAATGAGTAAATGATGGAGTCATAAAACAACAAAAACAGCTTAAAATATTTTCCTTGTCCACAAAGTTTTCCATTGACTATTCATAGCTGAGTGCCACACACACAACTCCTATATGAGAATGAACCAACAGGGACAACACAAGAACTAACCAGAAGAAGGAAATTATTGTCCCATTCAATTCCTTTCAAGATCAATTTCTTTCTAGTATCCTTCATGCTACAATGCTGTTATGTGATTTTTTTCAAAATGGGATCTGCATTATGAATTCTAAAATGGTAATTTTGACTTTGGATCTTAATAAATAAAAAAATGTGCTAGAATCAGACAGTAAAAATAAAAGTTACAACAAGCAGACTAAGATGTATTTGTGCACTTTCTTGCAAAATGAATTTTTGTGAAGGAATTATAAACCTTAAAAACTGGGAGTTAACTGTGGAAAAGGTGTCAACTCCCAAATTTATCATACTTGATACCTCTGGTTATATATAATAAAGGTGCTTTAACTCCCCCCCCCACCTCCACCCCTTACGCTTTTTCGGGTGTGTTACAATATATTTTACCTACCCTATTAAAACACACACCTAAGTACATAAGTATGTAAACACACTTGTAAACATCTGCACCTGCAAACTTGCCTCTTAATAAAACCAGTGTAAATGTCATCTATAAATATATATACTCATCTACATATATGCACACACCAGATCCTATATATCTATATGTACACATATATGTACCTTCATACATGCATGCCTAGATACATATGCATATACTTGGGAAACTAATTTCCTTTCATATATTTTAAGAAAAAAATCATTAAAACTGTTTTATTAGAATACATTAGTTGGACAAGAGAGAGTCACTAAGTTATTTCTATACATGCAAAATGTACCCCATTTAAGCCACTACTTCTCTTACTCATCCTTCTTTATTTCCCCTCCTCCATTTCTTAAAACAATTTCAACAGGTTCAGTGGTTTCTATTCATATATGAATATAAAGTACTTCACTCATATTTATTTATGCTCTCCACTCCCCCCATTTCCCCCACCGACACCCACCAATGAAAGATGAAGTTTAAGTAAAATATCTTTGATGATGGAAACATTGCTTCAAAATTAAAGTGCATCAATGCCAAAAATAAATTGCGTTGGATTTTTCCATGCTGAGTTTTCTGTTCTGTTTCTTCTCTTCATTAGCATGGTTAATCATGAGTTGACATCCCGAAGTCAACTGAAAAATAGTTTTAATGAGGACATGCATCTTCGTGAATAAGCCGTCCAAATTCTGTGCTTACTATGACAAATATACCAAATGAAGAGAATTTATAAAACAATCTACAGGGGTTGCATGCTAAAAAATTAGTATAAATTATTAAGTGCTTTTGATAAATGTGCTGCAGCATTTAAAGATAAATATTTATTGTTTTCCCTTTTATTATATTAACCTTGTATTGTTTGTGGAGTGCATTGATTATTGTGTGCGACAGACAAATAATTGAAGATTTTAGCAGTCATTCAGAGCAGCTGTTTAGAGAACTTGCTTGGGTGAATGTAATATTACCTAAAAGTGTCCCTTTTTAGTCAAAAGTTATCTTCTCCTCTCCACACATACTAGATAGGAACCATGGATGTGAAATTTAGTCCCTTTATTTCTCCACTTTTTACTATCCAAACCAGCTTGGAGCTGCTTCCACTTAGTATCTACTGGGCAGGAAATTAGAATGAATAGATTAAACATCAGGAAGCAGAATTGATTATCAATCTATTGAAGAAACAGTGGATGGAAAGAAAAGACTGCTTTGTTCAAAAAAAAAAAAAAACAGTCCTGCGCTTAGCCTTGTGTTCATCCATTGCTTTTGTCTTGTAAGGATCCAATTTATCTGATTCTCATTATTTCTCATCCATTTGCAAAATGTCTTCCATATAAAAACAGCCGCAGCCTGACGTGTCCCTTTGCAATCAATATCTGGCTGCAAAGCCAAAGCTGTGGAGATTTCATCTGGAGCTTTTGTTCCCTTCAATGAACAAAGCTGTTCACAGTTTTATGTCGGCAATTATTTCTGCAACTTAAAAAGACAAGTGTTGGGGAAAAATGCAACTCCCAATTTGTCTTCTTCTTCTAGCAAAGGCAAAACTCTACTTACTGAACAGGTTATGTAGATTAGACAATGTAGGTATTGTCTTTCTCTGATTTCTTGAGTTTAGTTGTTTATGCACGTCTTATTTTTTCATGCTCTCAGATGGTATTTCTTGGTGATATTTTGAAACAATAGATAGGTCTGATCCAGGCTCACAATAGAGGCCTGGTGGTATAATAATGCGGCTTTGTTTAAAGCTCAAGGCCTTTGGGTATATTTTAGTGGAAAAATTGGTGTTCTCACAATTGAAATTCAGTGAGTGCAATATGCAGAGATGATTGCAGTATTTTCCAAAAGTGCTTTCAATCATTTAAGAATGTAAATTATGAACTATTATTTGATTTGAACCATTATTTGATCAACTCACATGAATTGATGTAGGATTTTTTGTATCATTATGGACAAATACCTTGTTAAGGCATTCAAATGCTAACAGCTCTGTCCATTTACATTCTCTATCAGTTGGATTATTCTCTTGGCAGCCTCAGGTCAAGGGAGTTCTCTGTGTTCCTGTGGAAAACATACTAGAAAGTTCTGTTCGACCCAGAAACCAGCACCACATGCTGATTTAACTCTCCATCAGATTTTGTCCTAAAGATCTACACAATGCTGCTAAGTTTATCCAGTTCTTGCAACAATGGGCTTTAGTTTGTTTTGCTCCATAGTCTATAAAAGATAGCAACTAAGACTCTTAGATTCTATAGTTCTAGGCCAAGTCATGGTAATGTCTCCACAGAATAGCACAAACTGAGCCAACATCTGTGTTTTAAGTAGGATCTAGATGAACAGAGCTTCACTTGGTTCCTGTCACAGAACCTATACCAGTGCTCTGGGAGGGTAGTCCTATTTATTACTTTGTGATGATCTTGTGTATCATCGAAGTATGAATCAAATTTATAGAGCAAAGCATCGATCAGATTCACTTTGACGGTATTTAGTGATTTAAGAAACAATACATTTATTACATACTTTGTTAATTCAGCACAGAAAGTAATGAACATTGCAAATATTGAAAAAATTGCATATATGAGATAATATGCTTATAAGGCATTATCCATTGGGTGAAAGGATTTTTCTCCAAGATAATTTATATGGAGAAAACTTGAGCCACTTATAACTTGTCGAAACTTCTATGTACTTTTAGTTTAACTCAGTTGTCAGGATCTTTTGGTTTCCCTATTAAAACAACATATTTCATAACATTGTAGATTAAGCAACTCTGGTAGCTTCTGACACATATTTTAAAATAACAGAAATTCAGGTTATTTTTATTCCTGAAAGATATCCCACCTATTTTCTCCTTCCACGTATTCATAAGATTGCTTAATGGCTAAGAATGCGCTCTCTCACAGCAATGTTTCTTATAAAATCCTAGCTGGTGAAAAAAGGAATAAGTATATATACTTCTGCTAACTAGTACTATCTATTTAAAGAGAACCCCAATAATGTAAATTTCAGGGAATTTTCTCACATTTGTTCCATATAAGAAAACATCTATCATTTTGATATGTCTTTTATTTGTTTTTACAGTTTTTTTCTTTATTGTCAAAGTGATGTACAGAGGGGTTACAGTTTCATATGTAAGGCAACGAGTACATTTCTTATCCAACTTATTACTTCCTTCCTCATTTTTTCCCTCCCATCTCCCCCATCCCCCTTTCCCTCTCCCACCCATGAGTTGTACAGTTGTTTACACCAAATGTTTTTGTAAGTATTGCTTTTGGAATGATTTGTCTTTTTACCCTTTGTCTCTCAATTTTGGTATTTCCTTTCCCTTCCCTAGTTCTAATACACATATATATAGTATCGAGGGTACTAAGACTGGATACAGTGATTGCAGGTATATTCATTATATAACTCAAGGAAAGCATACAACTCTGAAAAGTACATTTGCATAATACATTTTCAACTGCTGTGAAAGCTTCTTATTTAGCAGAAAGGATGATAGAAAAATAGGTAAAGATGACCCAATCCCAATGGAGGATAAGTCAGAAATTGCCTACAATGAAGAAAGGCAGACTGATCACCAAAGTTCGACTCTAGCTTTGCAGTGAGGCAATACACATTGGGACCAGAGCCTGTTGCCTGGCAGACAAGCACTTCAGAGCTCTTTTTTTTTTTTTGCTTGTGATTTGTTTGTAAGATGGCTAACTTTACCCTACCTGACTTTGACTTGGCATCCTTTTGCTTTTATCTCTTAAGTAATGGAGATTGTAAGTTTTGTACCACCATGTCTGGCTTTAGAACTTAAGTTTTTATAATGTTATTCAATTAAGATTAATGTTAGAGTTCAAATACTTCTTCAAAACAACCAGTCCAACTAACTCTTCTAATATAGTTTACTGTACGTTCATATGGTACATATTTCTTGGTGACTTAGATTAGAAAGTTTATGGGAGGATTTAACAGCCATAGGTAGGCCCGAATTTTGGCTAGAAAGAACTACTGAATGTTGGGGGCAAATGTTTACTCCAAACGATCAATATGAATTCATGTTGTTTGAACTCAGTGAAGTATTAGACTATAATTTCAGAGGCAAAATTTTCTGATTTGTTTTACTTAGTATAGCCTCTTACTACTCAATTAATTTGTACAACTGTCATATTTTAAATTAATTCTTAGGTGGTACCTGCAGTTAAATTTATAACTATCAATCGTATATTCAGTTTTGCTTATGAAGCTGTTACTTATGATTACAAATGCACTGCACATCCTGCTTCTAAAGTTCATTATAACAATAGTAAAATATACTTGCTCTGAAAAAATACTTGTTTTTTGATGTGTGAAATTTAGTGTTCCTCATTAAGGTCATAGTTCATCAAAAGCCATGCAGCTATCAATATGTATATTAATAGAGAACATGGTCAATCACATATATTGCATCCCTTGTAATGCAGCCATATTTAAATGTTTGTCTTTTTCCATTTTTCAATGTCCATTCTCCATTTCGTGATGGTTTCTGAATTCTTGTTTCTATTTCCCAGCAAGAATGTTGTTTGAACCTTAGTTTCAATAATCAGAATTCCTCTTACTTAAACCTATATTATGGTCATGTTACATAGCTACCTATCAATGAATCAAATTAAAACTAGATATGCAAGAATGCAAAAAAGCTGAAGGAATTTTTTTAAAAAAATTAAAAAGAATAATGACTGAGAATTTCCAAACATTAATTTCAGATTCTAAAGATAGACACAGGAGTCTTAGAGAACACAATCCAAGAAAAGGTGAATTCCAGAAAGCATATTATTTCAAGACACATTATTTTCAAGCTTCAGAAAAGCAAATTTAAAATAAAAATACCAAAAGATGCCTGAAGGAAAATAAATACATTCCCCACAGATGGTCACAGATAATAATTGAGGATAATGTCTCCAAAATCATGTAAACAGTAACAGAATACAGCCTAATCATTAATATTTAAAGAAAGACCCCAAATAAACCAAACTTGAAACAAAAACCCAACTATGCTCAAATTTTCTCTCTATGGAATTATCAATTAAAATGAAAGAGAAATAGAAGTCTCAGAAAAACAAAATGGAGAGAACATTTGGTCAGAAGATGTACCTTACAAGAAAAGCTAAAAATCTTGGGAGAGAAGGAATTGATGTATCAGCAACAGATCTTTATAATGGATGATTACTGAAGAAGTAATAAGTAAAGGTAAAATAAAACACTGTCTACTTTCTTTAATGCATAAAAGTTCATTCAAACCAATAGACATAATGTGTCAAATTATGTTTTCTTACTGAAGAATATTTCCTAATATTTATTAGGAAAAAATAGGAGTGTTGTATGTATTGAGGAGTATATGGGAGTATTATATAAATATCTGCTGCACATTGATTGTAGAAATAATTGTTTTTGTAGAAATAATGTTTTATTTTTTCCAGTCCTGGGGCTTGAATCCAGGGCCTAAGAACTATCCCTGGCTTCTTTTCGCTTAGGGCTAGTGCTCTTCCACTTGAGCCAAGGCACCACTTCTGGCTTTTTCTATATATATGGTGCTGGAGAATCAAACCCAGGGCTTCATGTATAAGGAGGCGAGCACGTTACCACTAGGCCATATTCCCAGCCCTTAGAAATAATGTTTCTATGTGAATAAGAATATACCCTTTTAAGTCTTACTCTCTCTTAATGTGAAAATGTCAGAGTTATGAGTGAATTGTGACCCTCTCTCTCTCTGTCTCTCTCTCTATATATATGTTTTATGTATATATATATATATATATATGTTTTATACATATATATGTCAATGTGACCTTCATTGGAATGGAAACCATTGTAGATGTGATTCAGACTGGGAAAGCTATAGGTCAATAGAACTGGTGTCCTTGTGAGAATAGAAAAGGCTTATACACCATCAGAGAAGCCACTGGCAAAGGAAGCAGGGATGGAAATTTGGAACACCAAGGATGGTCAGGTGCCACTAGAAAGGAGAGAAACAAAAAATGGATACTCACCTTTGTTCTCGGGAAGGAACCAATACAGCTGGCCTCTATGAATATGAGAGAATAAATCTCTGTTGAAAATACTTGATTTCTTGTTATGGCAGTTATTTAGTTATAGCAGTTCTAGAAAAGCAATGCAATCAGCATTATTTTTTTAATTGTTTGGATAATTCCTGTAATGTCTAATCCTATTCTGTCATATAAACACAAAAGCTTCTACTGACAGAGTAGCACATAAAATTTCTCTATTTAAATTAGCACATATAACGGTGCCAGTGCCTCACGCCAGTAAATCCTGGCTACTCAGGAGGCTGAGATCTGAGGATCATGGTTCAAATCCATCCAGGGCAGGGAAGTCTGTGAGACTCTTATCTTCAATTAACCATCAGAAAACTGGAAGTGATAATGTGACTCCAAGTGGTAGAAAACTGGGCTTGAGCTGAAAAGCTCAGGGACAGTGTCAAGGCCCTAGAATTCAAGACCCATGACTGACAAAAAATAAAATGAATAAAAATAAAAAATAAATTCGCACATATGAATGATATCTTCTAATGTAAAAGTTTTAATTTTTGACATTTTACAAGGTATGTGTGCAATGGATGCATATTTTTATTCAAGCACTATTTATTTACTTTTTTTGGTAGTAAAATGCATACCATGCTCCTGCTGTTTTATTCCAGATTTCCTATTGGATGATAACAACTCTAAACCTGAGATAGCCTCATAAGTAAATCTGACCAATAGGAGTTCCTTTGGCTCCTCTTTTTAGAGATTAAAGATAAAACAGGATTAAAAACTACAATAATTTCATTCTGGATGGACAGGTGAAATTACAGGAATACGGAGTTCTCTTCTTCAAGTAATGCCAGTGAATACACTGTGTAGGCAATCAGAGCCACCATGGCACAAACATAGAAGACCATTACTAAGAGGTAAAGCAAGGAGGTCTAAATGTGACTGTCATTTTCGTAGAGTTCCATGTGATATGATCTGAAACTCAGATTCTTTTAGATTCTTTTTTGCTTTTCTTTGGCTAAGTTATCTTAATCAATTGCTTTTAAATTCAGTGGAAAAATACCCTGACCACCTAGAAATCTGTAACTAGTATATCATTTTAAAGTGGGTAAGCTGAAGTAGGGGTAAAGGGAATCCCTTTTACAATTAGTTTGCATTCCAGGCACGCATTATCAGAAGGCATTTACTATTCTGCACCAGTTCATCTCTAAGCTTGCATAGGATATGCCTGTGAACTTTGTCTTTTCCTAGACCACACAATAATTATGCCCAAAATTCTACATGCTGATGGCAAGTAGAATTGCATTTTCTCTGAAGCCTTATCTCATGATTTTTGGGGGTAACTGTGCCTGTTATTGTATTGGTAGCTTTGAAACAAAATCAAAGACATAAGTACTTGGAAGATCTTTTACCTTTTCATAAACCAGAAGTGCATTTAATATAATTATACTTTAAGACAAGTCCAGGAACATCCTTAATATAATGAAGTTACATCAAACTAAATACTTGGTATAAACCCCTTCTTTCCAAGGTCAAAATCACTTTCCTTTGGGTTAGTTTTGACAGATGACTCATTAATCTTTGTGACTCTCACTATTCTATGTTGCAGTCATGATGAGGAACTGAAGTGTCCCTTGGGTTCTTACAGTGGAGCAGTGCATTTCAGAACCTTAAATCATGAAAGAAACAAGCCAATCCACACAATTGCTTGAAAGATGCCTTAGGCATTAAGTTAAAGAAAATACTTATAGAAATGTGATAGATAACTGGGGAAGCTTTGATATGGATAGTTTGTATGAACCACAAACAAATGTCTTTATTTTCTTTCCTCAAGAAGGTGGAAGGAAGCAGTAAGTCTCAAATTCCTTGTTTCCTAAAGTTTTTAATAACAAATATATGATTTATAAAACTAAATCTTTCAATCTATATTGTTACCTGATTAAAACTCAGCTGTTTTTGGCAGGAAGACTCAAATAAGGAGTGAGCTCCAAAATTTCATCCAGAGAGACTCAACATTTGAAGTGATCTCTGAAACTAAAATGGCAACACAACCAGTGCAGCTCTTCTCAAATGCTCCTTTATTTGGCATAACAAATGGCAATAGGGCATGTATCTCCCAGCTTCATTTAACATTTATCAAAAATTTAGAACAATAAAAATTCAGAGAGTGTTATTGATTCTCATTAAAATGTAGAGCAAGCCATGTAAGACATAACATCTATTCATCCACTACCTGGATATTTTCATCATGGTCAGAGAAGGATAAAAACCAAACACAATTTAAGAGCAGATCATTGTACAAACTCCAAACAGCATTGTTTTGAAAGCGTAGAAGCCTTTGCCAAAAGCCATCTAAATAGCCATCTAAGAAGATCCCAAGAAACAATAGCAGTAGGAAAACATTCTTCTTTCATTTTGCTTCTGTATTCAACTCACAGTAGAACTGAAAGATTTTGTTTAAACTATGACTTGACATGAGACAATAGAAGGACTGTAAATAAATAAGGTCAAGTAAGACATATGACAGACATAAAAGAGGAGACTCACCAATTTTGGATTTCATTTAATTTAGAACTGAGAAAATCTGGCAAAGGCAATTTTGAAGCCAAGTGATTTTTAAATAAACTAGAAATGCATGTTGACACATTCTAAAAGCACATTGAAGAGCACTTACATAGTTAAGGCAATTTATGTGTCCCATAGCTTCTTGTCAATGGGTAACTACATCAGCAGAGAAATTTTGATATATAAATATCATTTTTTGCCAAGTTACATTAAGGAGTCTTTGATTACATTTTACAATACTAAAGTGGAAGGAGAGTTACTTTATTGAGAGCTGCACTCAGCAGGTCAAGTGTACTTTTTATCATTCAATTTTGTACTTAAGACTCATGAAGAATTGACTTTTCTGTAGACTGGGGAATGAGGTTATAGGAGTAGAAATGAATTGAAAGGGATGTTACCCAAACCCATATGGATTTTCAGAAATCAGGGGAAAAGCAGTATTTGGGGAGCTCTTGATAGTAAATATGTTGGTATATTTTAGCTGGCCACCACAATAGTTTTCCAAAGCAGGTTGTCTAAACATTTAAAATGAGGATGAAAGTTTAGTTAAATAAAGACAGGTAGAGGTTACAACTGGAATACTTCTTTCCCTGGCAGAGAAAGAAAATGGAAAGTTAATTACTAGGATTATGGTAATTACAAGTAGATTTTAGAGTTGGAGAGCAGAAGTAAGCTTGCCCGCAAAGGATATATGGTTTAATTCATCAAAGAATATTAAGTGAAGCTCTTCTGTCTTCATGTGCTGAGGGAAAGATAGGTCCACAGGGATTTCTGCTGAACTGGCAGGTGAAGTTTCTATTTCACAGTCTATGATATAATTGTTTTCTGTCACATCTTCCGTTATTTCATACACTTAGCCCTGTGCCATTTTCTGACATTGTTGTTCAGCCTAAATGTGGGGTCATACTTATTAGATGTCATCATAACCATATCAAAACAATGAAAGGCCTAAAGCAAAACAAGTAACTCTACCAATGACAAAAGCAAGTTAGCTCCCTACTGCTCCTGAGTCCATTCTATCCATTCATCTTTTTGTATTTAGATGTTTAAGTCATCAAATAGTAGTTTCAAATCTTATCTCTCTATCTTCACAATGAGCAATGCATTCAGTAACTCATATTGGAAGTACAGGGATGAAGTTTCTATCATATCTATGAAGTCTTCTCTTTCTCTCTGTGTCTGTCTGTCTCTCTCTCATGCATTAATATTTACTAAAAGATTTTGTATTTATATTTTCCATATTTGAAACTGATCTATATGTTAATGTCAATAGACTTATTACCTAAATGTTTCCTTTCACTCTTGTTTTATTTAGTTTTTAAACTCACTCTGGAAGGTAAATGTTAGCATAAGTATTAATATATTACTCAAAGTATACTATGACGCAAATCATCAGTTGCTAAAATATTTGTTTAATGTAGAGTTAAATTAACCGTGTATCCAAACACACCAACTGTTACCTAAAAATGATTATTTTAACATTATCTGTGGAATATATAATTTCTTTACTCAGCAATGTATTGAACA
Organism: Perognathus longimembris pacificus; assembly: GCF_023159225.1. Classification (NCBI taxonomy): domain Eukaryota; kingdom Metazoa; phylum Chordata; class Mammalia; order Rodentia; family Heteromyidae; genus Perognathus; species Perognathus longimembris. The sequence goes on along the minus strand of NC_063181.1, from coordinate 13,514,506 downwards.
GCAGTGTTGTCCTAGGTAGAGCACTGATAATTTAAGTTAAATTGAAATTCTGGACAGATATACATCTTGGAGGCAATAGGCCATATTTTATCTTAATTCAAAGACTGCTCTTAACAGTGCACATATGAAAGCTATAGTTTTAGTCATAGACATGCCTTCAGACTTACTAAGCAGATAGAAATTGAGTCATCATTATGCTGCCAATTTAATTCCATCCATCTTTCATCCTGCTTTTAATTAAATGGTTAAGTTGTCATCAAACTGATTTTAAACTTTATGTTCATGTATCCATCATTCTATTGAGCAAAAGACCTTCAGTATCTCACACAGAGAAATACAAAAATGACCTTTTGTCAATTACGTGACTTTCATAGTGAAGATAATTTATTTGGTAGTCTAAGCCAAACTTCCTTCCTTCCTTCTTTTTATTCCTCTTCTCCTCTCTTTTTCTTCATTTTTGAAAGTACGAAATGTTTAGATTGAAACTTAATTTCTAAGTTTATTGTTTTCAGAAGTGATTTTCTCCACATAAGAAATGTCTAGAAGTATAATCATATACACATAAATGTGTGTGAGTGTGTATGTATGCAATGTGACCTTTATTTCTATTCCTATATGGAATGTACTTGTTATTGCTTTAATCTGAAACATACCCAGCAGGATCACTTGTTGAACCCTGGTGCACAAATGGGGCACTGTTTTGGGAGTCCACGAAGACGTGAGGATATAGGGCCTAGATGGAGGCAGTTAAACACTGTGGGCATTTCTTTGAAGGGTATTTTGTGTCCAGCTCCTACCTACCTCTGTCTATCTCTCTGTCTGTCTGCCTTTCTCTACAGACCTCGATGAATTGAGCAATCTGCTCCACAGTAAATTTCCAACATATGCCTTATCCCAGGTCCTTATACAATCACATGACCCTGGATTGTAGCTTCTAAGATCATGAACCAGAGCAATACTTTCCCTCTTTAACTGTTCATGTCAGGTATTTTATCCTTGGGACAAAAGCCTGTCTAACAGAACACTGAAATGGCTTTCTAGAATTTAGGAGACATTCATAATGGTTTAAGAATCCAAAAATGTTTTTTGTTTCTGTATTTGAGTTCTTTCTGAACGTTATATCTTAGTTCAAGTCGCTTTAGGAAAAAAATAATATTTTTATTTAATATTTCTTTCATTGTAGATATTTCTTCTCAGTAGAATGGCATATTGAAGTCCAGTATTTTATAATACTGTAACTTTGATAATTTGTATTCAGCAAGACTAAATCAGCTAAAGCAATAAGTGAGTTTGACATGCAAGCAATCAGAAGAAAATGAATATATTATCATTTTATAGAGGATCAGCTTCATCTGGTAAATTCAAATGGTGAACAATGCAATTTACTGATAATAGCTACTCTAAATTCACCTTAAACTTGAATCAACATTTTGGTACTATGCAGTTGCTGCATGTGAGACAGGCAAGGAATATTCATTAGCATAATAAGTTCTGTGTACTTTAGTAATGTGTACTATTCCGCTAAGACTCATTTTAAGACTTGCTATGGATGAGACTGAGAAGATCTATGAGCCATATACTTACTGAGTAAGCAAAGTATTTTCAATTATAAGGGCTTCTGCTTGTCCAATTTATCTTTCATTTGCTTATCTGAAAACTAGAAATAATATTCCCATTACAGGTCAGTTAAAAGGATTAAGTAGTATGTGTACAAGTTTTACAATTTTCCATAGCCTATGGTAAATACTTGAAAATAGGAAGAACAATTACTAACAACATAAGTTTCTAGGTCAACATAACATTTAGATATAAAACCATAATTTAAATGTAGAAATTGTCTTTTGCTTTTCACGACATGTGACCATGAGCATTCATTTACACAAGGGGACAGACAGCCTTTAAAAGTGGGTATGGCAATAGGCAACTATTTAATTTAATTTTAAGAAGCTATATATTGAAGCTTGGCATTCCTGATTTCCTTTCCTAAACTAGTATTCATGTTTTTGATGATGGTGATTCCACAATACCATAATATCATGACCAATACACCCTGCCAGTGGCTCTGAGTTAAATTAAGTCCCAGTAGGCAGTAATGGTCACCCTGCTGAGTAGCTCTGCTAAGTATGAACAATTACTAAATAAAGCCATTATTTATAATTGGAGAATTCATGTTTGCATGTAGTTTTCACAGGAAACAAAAGAAAAGGAAGCCAAAACAAGCCAAAAATATTAAAATAACAAGTCTCGTTAACATTTTACAGAGTAATAACTGAGCTCTTTTGTATTTTTTCTAAATACTAATTAGAAATGGACCTATACACTGTATAGAATTGAATATAAAAACCGTGCTTCATAAATATTTCATTTGAGACCTTTTCTACTAAGCTTTTTTTATTTTCATGTGACAATTTAATAAAATTGAAATGACATGTTTCTTAGTAAAATAACATGCTTTCTTTCTTTATAAAGCTTGGAGGTTTTAGCCCTAAATACACACATATATGCTTATGCTAATTTCTAAGCAATCAAATATCATGCATTGACAGAGCACATTCTATCCACTGAGAATAATCTAGGCTATTTGTATGATTTTAGGAATTGGGCAAATTCATTATATGATTTTACTGATGAAGGAGCCAAAAATTCAAGAGTGTATTCTGTGAGGCCTATTATCTCCTAGCCCCCTGTACCATCTTCTCTAACAGCTGGGAAATCCCAGACCTCATCCCTTATTTTCATATTGGCTTTCCCTACTGAGATAGTGTCACACTTGGTTTGCTGTGCTAAACAGTATTACCACCTACAACTTTGCCTTTAGAGCTCCATTGATAACATCTTTATATTAAGAAATATCACTCTAATTAATGGAATAAATGTAAATTACAGAGGGAAACGATGTGTAACAATTGGACACTTTATCTTCTCTTCATATAACTGACTTCCCCACCCCAAAATGAAATCCATTCTAACTAATATAATCATCTAATGGATTACCTGTTTTGCTGCCTCCTGGCTTGTAAGTTTGGATTGTTTATCATTTTCTTTCTTTCCTTCATTCAGAACTTTTCACTAATTTGTTGAAGAATATCATCAGTTGTTGCCTCAAATAGTTATATTTCTATCTTAACCAAAATAAAATAATGATAATTGCAGGCCTTCAATAGCTACTTTGTCCTCAGCACCCTTCCTAAGGGACTCTTGCAGGATATGTTTCAGAAAACCTAGTAAAACACAGCACAAAAGTGGTAAATTTGGACAAAATTCAGAAAACATGTTAGCAAATTCAATCAATTATGATTCTAGACCAAAAAAGGCCTGAAACTCATTTTTATGCCTAGAATTTCGAACTAACATGTTAGAAGATGATGAGAGGCAGGTAATAGCTACTGAATGATTAAAGATTGTTGATATCCCACTGTTGTTTGGAGAAAAGCTGGTGAAAGTATAGCTTTGTTAGGAAAAATGTAGAGCTAAATCAAGTGTGTGGAGTTTGAATTTTTATTACTTAGAAGAGTATACTTGTGATCTACTGTTTGTGGCAGGATTGTTCCAAGATTGCATTTCTCAATCTTCTAAGTATGATCATATATCTACACTTTGTTCACATAGAATGATATCGCTGAGGTCACATGTAACTTTGGGAAATTATATATACAAGGAACCCAGGAGGTCATTATTACAAGGCCAGTAACAAAGATTGCAAAGGAGGGAAAAGTCCCAGTTTGAGTCTGTGACACCAAGAACCACCACCCTTGTTTTCACTGATGTAAAAACAAACATACAATGATCTTTTCTAGACTCTAACATGTTTGTTCCAATAATATGTATGCTCATTTTTACATGGAAATGTCAACAGTAACCAAGGTGCTTTCTACTCATAAATTTACATATTGATTTGAAACCCTTTGTCCAATTATTTAAAGATAATATTATATAATAAAATATAATTCATTTAACGGTGACTATTACTAGTTCCAAAATAGGGATCAAGAGGGAAAAAAAGATGGTAGCCAAAACATCAAAGACACATGTTGTAACATGTGGTTAGCACAATTTGTACAAATGCAGAGTTACCACCTAGATAATCCTTCATCCATGGTAAGCATCCTGCTATTAGTAGGTGCCAAAATATTTGATTCTTGGTCCTTCTTCATATAGGTTTAGTCAATGTATTCATTGTGGTGATTAGGAGTCAAGTGTTCAATTCCCTTTGTGATTCTAAATAAGTTTAAGATGAGGTAGGACAAGCAGAAATGAAGCAAACAAAAGTCAGCAGAATAGATCACTGATCTAAGGAATAATAAAAAATACAGAAATTCAGTTTTAAGAACAATAAATGAGATGTAATCAACCCAACGTCTACAATGAAGTAAACCTCAAAATCTTGATATCATTTAAAACAAAATAGATAAAACGGTAGTTTTTTCACTACTGTAGATCATATATGCCACCAAAAAGTAAAATAATATGTATAACTTAAAGGACTCATTCTCTAAGAAAAATGAGTAATGAAGTTGCATGCACCAAACAACAAACACTTTAACATGCCAACACTGGCAAAAGTATCAAAAAATGAATTGAAGTATATATATTGACGATTTAACAAATTTCAATAAGACACATTACATAATGGATGATGTTCTAAGTTTTCAAGAATGTTGTGAAGAAACTGTTCAGGGTGTTGTATGGTTACATAAGAAGAAAATGATCTATTCTATCTGAGGGAGTTGGTGAAGACTTTCCTGAAGAATGACATCTCAAAAATATGTCAAGAATAATTAAGACTTTATCAAGGTGAGGGGGTGGTCAAAATCCAGGCAGAGAGAACATGAAAAAAAAAGTTTGGAGACTTTTAGAATTTAATTAGAATTAAAGGAGAAAATTATGTGATACAAAGATGAAAGTTGTACAAAATCCACATCATATAATGTCCTTTTCGGTCTTCTTTAGCTCACTTTAAAAACTCATATTTTGGAAATGGAGAATATTTTATTTCATAAATTAGAACTAGAAATTTTTAGCATAAGAAACGTCAAGTGCAAAAATGAATTTTCAATCAATGTTACACATTTTCAAATGAAAGGAAAAAAATTTAAGTTTATCACACAAAATGAATTATCTACATGTTAATGCGTCATTTTGTATAAAATAGTTCATTATCATTAGCTGTTGTAATGCCTTCATCTACAAAATTTCTTTTTTTTCAAATTTTTATTATCAAACTGATGTACAGAGACGTTACAATTTCATACGTTAGGCATTGGATACATTTCTTCTACTGTTTGTTACCTTGTCCCTCATACCCCCCTCTCTCCTTCCCCCCCCCCCCCCCGGAGGTGTTCAGTTCACTTACACCAAACAGTTTTGCAAGTATTGCTTTTGTAGTTGTTTGTCTTTTTTTACCCTGTGTCTCTCAAATTTGGTAGTCCCTTTCAATTTCCTAGTTCTAATACCAGTATACACGGTTTCCAATATACTCAGATAAGATTACAGAGATACTGTAGGTACAACCACAGGAAGGTGATACAAGAACATCATCAATAATAGAAGCTACAGATACACATGGGACATTGAAAGTAGTTACAACTGTGATATAACAATTGTTTCCATAACATGGAGTTCATTTCACTTAGCATCATCTTATGTCATCATAAGGGTATAGCTATTGGGCCTTGTGAGGCTCTGCTATGACTTGCCTAAACCTGTACTAATTATTTCCAATAAGGTAGACCACAGAGTCCATGTTTCTTTGGGTCTGGCTCACTTCACTTAGTATAATTTTTTCCAAGTCCTTCCATTTCCTTACAAATGGGACAATGTCATTCTTTCTGATAGAGGCATAAAATTTCATTGTGTATATGTACCACATTTTCCTGATCCATTCGTCTACTGAGGGGCATCTGGGTTGGTTCCAGATTGTAGCTATGACAAATTGTGCTGTGATGAACATTGTTGTGCTGGTGGCATTACTGTGATTTTGTTTGTGGTCTTTTGTATAGATATGCAAAAGTGGGGTTGCTGGGTCATAGGGGAGTTCTATATTTAGCCTTCTGAGGAATCTCCATACTGCTTGCCAGAGTGGCTGAACCAGTTTACATTCCCACCAACAATGAAGTAGGGTTCCCTTTTGGCCACATCCCCTCCAACAATTGTTATTGTTAGTTTTCTTGATATATGACATTCTTACTGGAGTGAGATGGAATCTCAATGTTGTTTTGATTTGCATTTCTTTTATGGCCAGTGATGATCTACAGAAATTCTTATATTTTAGTATTGTCACATTTTTCCCCAATAACTGAACTGATATCAGAATTTCATAATTATCTAAGAGTTGTGCCTGTTTGGAGCTATTATCAGAATTGCTCAGAGGTCTCACCCCCATGTTTATCTTGGGCAGAAACCATCATTTTAATAATCATCTTCTGTGTCTTCTAGAAAACTCCCAGTAGGTAGAAAACTAGAGGGAGAGAGCATTTCATCCCTTATGTTACCATTTTTAGAAATTCTTCTAAAATGTTGTTCATAATTCTTCATAAAGATTACCAAATCCCCAATATGAGAAATTTCTCATGAGACACATGCACATAGAACTGACAGATTCTAGCACTAAGTCTTACAGGGTGAAGTTGAATTAATTAGCTGCCCTCTAGAGAAAGTAAGAATGTATCCACAAAGTGGATACATTTACCCTGATATTCTTTTCTCTAGAGGGTGGTAATTAATTGAGCTCTACATTAATTGATTATTTGTGTGTGTTGGGTGTTAAGCAACACAAAGATAACTATAACTTAAAAACTTATGCTTTGCAGAAATATCTGCTAGACGTTGTTAGCAACAAAGCTAAAGTTTTTGATCACTAACTTTTATCGGCATCAACAGCTGAATCTGGATGTGTGAGAAATATGATCTCCTTAGTTTGTATACATTATTTACTTATTTTCCAAATCTCAATCAAAAGAAAAACCATCTTCATTGAATGATTTAATCAGGAGGCGACAAATTCCAATCTGTCATCTTTTCTAGTTTAATTCAACAATTGCCAAATAAGTGAAGAAGAAAATAATTCAACTGAATTCTCTTGGGGTGTGCTAAATTTCTCAGCCATTACTTCAATCACTTGTTCTTCTGCAAGAGAGTGTCTGCCTGTGTGCATGGTGGGAAGGGCATGATGAAGAATAGATTTTGTTAGGTATAGACAATGACTTATCTGTCAGATTTTGTACATCTCATTGGTCTTACTTTTTGGCATTGGAGGCAAGATCACCTCTCCCTTCAGGTGACAATACCTCAGTGCAATACCTGAAGATACGCCCATCAGTGATTATGCTACAGAGAAGTTGAGGGTGGTCTTTAAATTCTAAGCACAGGGCCCAGCTGTCTTACCAAGGTTACTTAGGTGTGACAGTGTCTGGGAGTACTGCAGAACAGTGTGTGAAGTAACCTCTGTACACCTGCCCACACCGCGAGACAGGAGTAATCAAACAAGGTCAACTTCCCTCTATTCTGCTCTCTCGACCCAGAATTACTCAAATGTTCTGTTAGAGAGCGAAAGAAAGAAATGGGGACCCAGATGTAGTTCCATTGCCCTTCTTCCATCTCTCTTCCCTCTTCGCCCTCATGTGTTATCAGCAAGGAAAAAATCAAATAGCTCTTTTTATTATAATCTTTTTTGTATTTTTCTTCCATGTTAATCTTGAAAAGATCCATTCCCCAATACAGAATAATCTCATGACCTTAGTTGTCCATATTTATTCTTTATAGCTTAAGTAGGGAAAAGTGATAGTGTAACTAGAATTTGCAAGACATTTTCCCAAGCCATGTTTCCTCAAAATAGTTGAATTATCAAGTTCAACACTGAAAATATTCAAGCTTGTTTTTAATCACAGAAGGAAACATCTTAGTTTCTTTAGATTGTAGGTTGGTATCCAAAAAGCTCATCATGCAAAGTGAATTAATAATTTTCAAAATATAGCAACTGTTTTAGTTTAAAAGTTGAACAATGACTTATACAGCCATATTCTTTTGGACCTATTTTCCCATTGATCTGTTTAAAGTACATTAGTATTTCATGTTTCAGTTCCATTGTTATTATATGATATTTTAATGTATTATTTGTCAATACCTTGGTCAGAAAAAATGTATCTCTCATAACAAATCTGTTTATATAATCAACATCTTAGCTTTGAGGCTTTGCCTATTTCATCATTTTCAGTGTTTTGGAAACATTTCTTATAAATTTATAGGCTTTCAGAGGGCCCTAAAATTGGATTGTGCAAGAATGATATAGTCACATACCATTGGAGCCTATTTGATTGTCCATTAAAACCTCGAGAAAGGAACTACAAAAACCTTCTGATTATGCTAAGCATGTGAATACATACTTTGACTAAGAAAAATATCTATGGGTCTTTTGATTTCTAAATTATATAATTTGTGATATTAATTTAGGAGATATGTCAAATAATTAATTTGAAAACTCAGGACAAAAGATGCAGTTTTTTGGTAAAGAGCCAATTGGAATTTTTATTTGCATCAGGTTACAGGACAGATTAGAGTCTCTAAGCAAACATGCAGGTGGAAAGGGTTCTGAGCATCAAAAAATGAGTGGTCATTTGATTTAGTTCCCTGGATCACTTAGGGGTTTTCATCTAATCACGCCAAAGTAGTGACAGTCAATGAAGGGTTCATTTAACAACCGTCAGGTCATTACTTTGCAAAGGACTGGTTCTTTTCTGTAGGCAGTGACATGAATTAGAAATGACAAGCTGAAAGCAAAGAGACATCTACAAGGTTTACATACCTGCAAGGGTAATTATGGTCAGTGCTTGCTGAGACAATCTGCTCATGTTCCAACTGAAGTGCTAAATGTGACAACATCACTCTGAAATATTTAGGAACCACTGCAAAGGTTTAATTCATAAACAGATTTTAAATAGAAAATAATATTTAATTGAAATTATATTAACTGATATCAATCCTGACTTTATGAATCAATGTTAGTTTTGTGGTGTTTTTTTTAAATTTTATTTTGCCAGCCCTGTGGCTTGAACTCAGGGCCTGAGCACTGTCCCTGGTTTCTTGAGCTCAGGGATAACACTCTATCACTTGAGCCATAGCACCACTTCTGGCTTTTTTTGTTTATGTGGTGCAGAGGAATCGAACCCAGAGCTTCATGCATGCTAGGCAAGCATTGTACTGGTAAACCATATTCCTAGCCACAATGTTAGTTTTAAATGTTCAAATAGATATAAAGTCTTATTCTGTATTTAGAGATTTATATTCCAGTAGTTAAATAAAAGTATTTTTTAGATGTCTGTCAACAGTATTTGTTTTGGAGGCAAGGACATTCAGGGCTGTATTTTTCTGGTCCTTGTTTGTTGTTCTTTTTCATTTTGTGGTTAATATTATCTGTTGGAAATGTACAGTTTACCTTACAAGACAACAGCTTTCATTAATGATGGTAAACTGATTTTTAATTATTAAAATTTTAATAGGAGAATTCATGTTGTTTCATTTTTTTGATTGCCCCATTCCTACTCTCATATAGTTGAAAAGGACTTTCATAGTTTCATACAATGAGAGATTGCTTTTTTTTTTTTTTTTTTTGCCAGTCCTGGGGCTTGGACACAGTGCCTGAGAACTGTCCCTGGCTTCTTTTTGCTCAAGGCTAGCACTCTGCCAACTTGAGCCACAATGCCACTTCTGGCTTTTTCTGTATATGTGGCACTTGAGGAATCGAACCCAGGTGTTCAAGTATACAAGGTGAGCACTTTACCACAAGGCCATATTCCCTGCTCCGAGATTGCTTTTTTCAAGTGCCTCAGAACAAAATGAATTTGTGTTTTTACTGAGGCATAATTTACATAAAATAAGATGTAATGATCTCAAATGAGTAGTGTGCTAAGTTACGGTAGATTCAGTTACAATTACTAATACTGAATCAACCAAGATAAAGAACATGTCCCTCACCACCACCCTCCCACACTCCTCTGTAGGGCCCTTTGGCTCATTTGTCTGTGTTTGTGTACTTACCAGTCTTTCAACTTTCTAAGGGTAGCAGATTGACATAGTGTTCAGTGGGAACATGGCTACGCTTACAAGCCCCGTGTTCATGATTGTTTAGTTGATGCTATTAGTCTTAAGAGATTTAAAATGAAAATGTTTGCTTTTACTTTTAAATAGGAAAAGGAAAAAGAATAAAGAAAGCAAATAAATATAACCTCCTCGGACTTAGGAAAATGATAGGTTTAGACTAAAAGTAATCTCCTTGCATAGCGATAATTCTGTCTAATTATTGACCCCTAGTAGGTTTTTTTGAAGAGTTGCATGGCATGTGTCAATAAATTTTGTAAGAATTTAATAGTTATACTGGGATTATAAGTAACATTGTTCAAACATAATGCTTCTTAATAGACTGGAAATATTCCAATCATTTCACACATGCTAATGCAAAATGACATAACTTTTAACTCAGTGTGAACTTTTAAACATATGTCTTATTTATAGTATGGAAAATCCAAGCAGACAACTTGATCACAAAACTATAGAATCCTTACTTTGATATTATCAAAAGATTGTTTTAACTTTGATTGTAGATAAAAACATTAAAATATAGAATTGCTAACAACATAATCAAGATACTACAGTTAACCAACCATCATTGAACCAAGGCAAAAATTACTGGAATACGGAAGAGAATTTTCCAATTGCTTTTACTTTTTGGCAGTAGTTGGGATTAAAATTCAGGGCTTCTTTAGCACTTATATTTTATATCTTCAAAAGCATAAGCAGCATTTTAGTTATGGAAAGAAAAATCCTAAATATGAAAATTTTATAAGAGTTCAGTGTGAAAATATATACCTTGTAGACTAGAAAAGAAAAACTAGTATATGTTAATAGATTTCCATGCATAGCAACATTTTCTGGAAATACCCTATTTAGTTATGTATTTAAATTTTATTTTACAGGTATTGTACAGAGGGGTTATGTAAGTCAGGCAATGAGTAAATTTCTATTTTTTTTGAAGTGTTGTCTCTTCCCTAGTTTTATCTCAGATTTTCTCTCTTGATCCCCCTATCCCTCAAGTTACATGGTTCATTTTCAACACAGTATAATATTACTGAAATGATAGTAATGTTTGAAGCTAAGAAAGTCACTCCAAAGACTTCCAGCTACATTTAATAACATTTAGCACCACAAAATTGGCTGTCAAAAATATAATTAACTACCGGGCCTGAGCTCTTTTTTCTACGCTGCTCACTTGCACTGCCTTCCATGACAACATCTGATAAACTTTTTTTTTTTTTTAATTCCTAGAAATCCAGTTTTCTGCCTTTGGCTGCAGAGTATAGGGTTAAGTGAAGGACTATTATTGGAATAAAGAGAATACACATGACACTACATTGCTGAACCATTAAAAAGACTTTTAAAATTCACGTTGCAGTTACTAGTCACCTTATTGTTTTTCTGTGAAAGAGCACACAAGCTTAGAGACAATTTCATATATGCATTTAGATATGTATTTTGGGATGTTGCAATCCTCCCCTCCCCTAAATTATTGGCCTTTGCCTTGTAACTGTTGATGTCAGTTCACCTGCTTTTGATGTCCATGAATGTCCAATCTAGTCTTGGTTTTCTTAATGTTTTCCCTTTGTGTCTGCCAGAGACTACTCTCATCACTTAAATACATTTCATATTAGGAAATGAAATCCAAAGAGAAAGGCATCTTTTACTTTTGTGTTTGCTAGAGTAGGCCAGATTAACATGGCACAACAAAAATTCTGATGGATAAAAATTATAATGTTCAAGAAATAAAGAGCAAACTGAATTTTATGCATATATTTTTCCAGTTCATGAATAAATTTGAATCTTTGCATATGTAATTGCAATGATGTGTAACGTGGTTATTTCCATAAATTGTATAACTATTTGATACATTTGAGATTTAAATAATAACAGGATTTGGATCTTTGGAAAGTAATTTAAATTACAGCACTAGGAATATTTAGCCTTGAGCAAAATGATGATGAAGTAGAAAGGAATCATGATTGGAGGTGGAAAGGATCCAGGTACTGAAAACATGCTAAACAAGTGCTTTTAGCACTGGGTCATACTCAGCAACCAGTGAGGTGATTTTGAGGGGCTATTTGTCTCTGCAGGTATGCTTGAGGCAAGGATACCTGAACCAATCAAGGGTTCAGCTTTCTACCTTGATTTGTGGGTTTCAACTCACATCAAAAGTGATACAACTCCTGTCCTATATTCACCTGGCAATTTTTCCTTTAATTCCTTTCTTCCCAAAGCTCTTAATTTTCATAACTTTTCATAAATTTTCATAACTTTTTCATCAGCTCTCAAGAATACATGGGTTGGGGCTGGGGAGATAGCCTAGTGGCAAGAGTGCCTGCCTCGGATACACGAGGCCCTAGGTTCGATTCCCCAGCACCACATATACAGAAAACGGTCAGAAGCGGCGCTGTGGCTCACGTGGCAGAGTGCTAGCCTTGAGCGGGAAGAAGCCAGGGACAGTGCTCAGGCCCTGAGTCCAAGGCCCAGGACTGGCCAAAAAAAAAAAAAAAAAAAAGAATACATGGGTTGATAAGCCCTATCTAAGATTATCTACCCTTCATCCTTGTAACTTGTTTAATATGTTCTTACTATTATATTTGGTACTTTCTATTTCTTTTCATTTCCTTTGCTTTTCCTTCCCTTTACATGCTTCTTAAGAGATTATCTTGTATTTAGTGTTTTGTTTTGTTTTTCTTAGGAGGGAAATTGTGAAATGTCTTTTACTTACTGATTTCCATTATATGTTTACATGGCACTGACATAAGGAAACTCATTTTCCTTTCCCCTAATAAGGAGCGAGACTCAGATCTTAGAACAATTTTAGCCTTAATCTTTGACCTTCAAATTTCAACCATTTTTCATGAGTTACTTCCTGTCTTTGGGAAATCAGTCATTTTTTTCTATTCTCATTTTTTATTGTCCTACTAGCTTAAAAAGATCAACCCTACCAGTTTCTTCATTTGTCTTCAATTCTTGCAATTGACTCATCCCCTCTGGGCTTCCTTGTATCTCTTTCTATTGATTGGAGTGTATGATTCTTTTTTCCACCTTAGCAATTTGTTCTCTGTCTTTGGTATTCTTTTCCTGAACGTACGTTTCCTTAACAATCACATAAATGACAATTTACCTAGGTCTGATTCTTATGTGGAAACTCACTTTTCCTCTCCCTGATGATGATGTGATTTCATTCTTTTAGCCATCAGTAGCTACTCAGTGGGCAGGCCTGCAATCAGACTGAGGTCATTCTCTGAAGGAAGTCTGCCTTTTCATTTTGGCTAGTTTCCTCTATCATTTATTATTTTCAGTTCCAGCATGTATTTCTGTAGTGAATATGTTTTTAGTAATTAGGCCCACTCCTCATTATTCTCTCTGCAAAGCGGTATTGTTTATTAAGACACTAATATAATTGCAATTTAAATGTAAATAGTACCTCCAAAAATTAGATTTTAGTTTTTATACATTTCTGTGTTATTTTTATTTTTTTCAAAATTATCCCAACTTGGAAAAATTTAAATTTGATTTTTTTACTGACATTAATTAGTTGAACAATAGAGATTTCATTTTGACAAGCTTATTTATGTGTGGGATGCTTTTGATCATAACTACTCCTGTACCAGTATCTATTCTATACACTTCCTTTTCCAAAACCAGTCTTAACAAGTTGCCTTGTCCCATTTTCACACACACACACACACACACACACACACACACACACACACGCTATTTTGTGTGCATTCATCCTGCCTCCCTTTCTCCATTTCTGTTGTCTACCACTAAATCCTATACCAGAAAAAGCAAGTTTTAACTTCCTATTTTCATTTTTGTTAAAGTTCATGTGAATTACTCTAAGGGGTTTCATCATAGTGACTCACACAATGCGTGAGCCATACTTTAGTCCAATAAATGACATATGTGTATATATGTGTTGTATGTCCTTTATGTCATATATGTGTATATGTGTGTTTGAATGTTATTTATGTGTATATGTTCACATATGTATATACATATATATTTTAGGTCTAACATTCGCATTTGAGGGAAAATATATATTTTGTGCTTTTGAGTCTAGCTACTTCATTTCATGGGCTGGTCTCCACATCTCTCCATTTTCCTACAAATGACAAAATTTTATTCTTTTCTATAGTTGGATAATAGTCTCCTGTGTATATAGGTCACATTTCCTTGATCCTTTCCTTAGTTGTAGATCATCTTGGTTCTTTTCATAGTTTTGCTTTTGAGACTAGTGTTGCAAAGAACCAGAGTATACAGGTGCCTCTATTATATTCTACCTTATATTACTTTGGATAAGTGCCCAACAGTAGAACCTGATTGTATATCAGTCCTATTTTTTTCAGTTGTTGAGGAAATCTCCATTCTAATCTCCATAATGATTGTATTAGTTCACATTGTTGCCAACAGTGTGTAAGTGTGCCTTTTTTCTGCATCTTTACTAACATTTGTTGTTGATTTCCAACCATACTGATGGGAATGTGGTAGAATCTCTGTCTCACTTTAATTTGCATTTGCATTATGGCCAGAGATATTGAGCATTTATTCATATTTCTGTTGGCTATTTTCACCTTTGCTTTTGAGAACTGTCTGATTCATTCATTTTCTTATAATCTATTATACTTATACAATTTTGGTACTTAAATGTTTTTTTTTATTTAACTATTCACAATGACATGGAAAAAATTATTGTTAAGATATGAAACTCGTGATACTGGAATTTTAACGAACACTTGCCACTCCCAGGTTCAAGAAAAAAAAAACACATCTGTTTTTTTAACATTCATCTTCAATGAGTGCGTCTAAAAGAGCCTCAAACCTTTCTCAATTTGCACTAAGGTGGTTTCTGTTATTAACATTTTGTTTCAACCATTTACTTCTCATTTTTCTTATACTTAGGAGTTTATTTTTGAGAAATAATTCCTTTCACAGGTCCTCTTAAAGTAAAATTGTGAAGTAGGTATATTAATTTGATATTTGCATGGCATAATGCATTATAGTCATGAGACTAGCCAGTGTTACTAATCACAATTTATTATACACTACCTTTACCTTCACCCACCGAGGGAGGAAGATTTGAACAAATGCAAGATCAGTGACCTCATAAAGATTCCCTTCAGATGATGAGACATCTCAAAAAATAAAAATTTAAACTTTTACTTTATAATATGTAGCAATACTTATCTTACTGCTGAAAAAGAAAAGTTTTCTAAAGCAATAGTGACATTTAGGTTTGCATAAGATAATGCTCATTGTTTGTTGATTTCCAGCACTGTGGTCTGAATTCAGGGCCTCGTGCTTGCTTAGTTGTTTGGCTTGCTTTTTCAGCTAGTGCTCTCCCACTTGGGCCACATATTTAACCCAGTCTTTTGTTCATTACTTTAGACATGAAATCTTGCACAATTTTCTCTCTGGGCTGGCTTTGAACTCTAGTCTTTGTACGAGGCTCAATGTACCCAGTGTGTTAGCCATATAACTGACCTCTTGACCAGTACCTGTTTCAAGTACTCAGAGCCTGTGTTGAATAACTGACTTATGTGCCTTGTCAGTAGTCATACTTCCAAAAGCCAGGTCATTAATATTTCCTTGGTGTCCATTCAGTCTTTAAAACTAAACAAATTGTAGGCTTCTGGGTGCATGCAGAACATTCATACTACATGGAAGAAGGTATTTTGCTCGTTGAGAATTTGCTTATAAATTATAGTGAAAGCAACAATAAAAATACTTGTAAAGACAGGAACCTTGGTAAAAAGGAGTGATAACACAGTCTAAACAAAGATGCCTGGGATAGAGAGAGAGTGACGAAAAATTGAGATGAAGTACTGGATTCCAGTATTGAGTTGTAAGAAACTTAGACTATTTGAGAAAAGCTGTATCGTCATAACGACAGATCCAAAGATATAATGTCTTGACTAGCCAAGAGACTTTAAGAAGCAGTAGACTTAACAATAAAACAGTGAAAGAATACAGTAAATATGTAACCATGGAAAAGGGAAAAGAAAGAACTTTCAAAAATGTATGTATTTTGTTGCTCTAAAATGATAGTGCTTTAGTAAAGTGAAAGGTGAAAGATCAGATTCAATAGAGGCCATAAAGGTTCTGTTGAATAACTTTCAACATGAAAGAGTTATCGAGTGATAGCATTATTCTCTCTCATTTTTATCTGAAATCCAGGGAAAAAAATTATTTAGTAACAAATATTATAGACATTGTTCAATAGGCTGAGTTTGAATTCTAGATTTATTAGATTTGACTTTTATACATCCTAGAAGAAACATCATACTTACAATAAAGTTTCCTTATCCCTAAAATTCAGATGCTAATATATATTTCATGGAATTATTTTAAGTATATTCTACCTGTAAACAACACTAGTACTTAACAAACACTGGCCAAAAAATAATATACACCATCAAGTATTCTGCCAAAGAGTGAAAGAATTCTTATATCACAAATAAAATGAAACTCAAAAGTTAAATGGTTTGAGATGCTGATTATACTTTTCTGATAGAAAAAATATCTTTACTAGTTATTAGGTCTCCAGAATCAAATTAATCAGAAAGTTACTAAAGATCATGATTATAAAAACCACATGCTTATGTAGTCTAATGCAATTTTTCGAAAGGAGTTTTTCTGTAAGATTGAGAGAAAGCTGGATAAAGCAATGCAAGATGAAATAGTAGACACTAAAATGAAAAAGACAGAAATAAGAGAATAACAGGGAAGATCTAAGGAAATTGTGCCAGGCTTCTTTCAGGAACAGGATTGTTCAAAACCATTTGCTTCAGCCAAGATGAATTTTGTTGTTATTATTGAGATTTCAAGAAGCAAATCTTAAGCATCTGTATTTACAGTGTGAGATGTTTGTAGTTTTTATGCTTCCTATAATGAAATTTCTACTATAAAAAGACATATGGTTCAAAAAACCACACTCACAGAACTTGGTACTTACTTTATTGTAGAGTAAGTAGTGTCATGGAATTTAAAAAAACAAATTGGTTTAGATTGTATAAGATTAAAAAATCCTGGAAGACCAAAATATTAACAATGTGCATTCAAAATGTAATTAGACCAGATAAACCAGGGTAATTTTATACATATATGATTTTTTAATTTTAAGATGCAAATACTCCCTTTCAGAATGTTCTAGATTAAATTTTTTCAAAATGTAAATCCACTTAAGAGTGAGTTATCTCACTCCAGGTAGACTTATCAAATAGACAAAATAACAAATGGTGGCAAAAGGTAGAGAGAAAGGAATTTTTAAACATGGTGGGAATAAAGATTGCTAAGTCCATTATGGCGAATTGTATGGAAGTTATTCAAAACTGAAATTAGATATATTATATGATCCAACAAACTTATATCTGGATATATATCTCAAGAAAATGAAAAAAAAATCAAAGGGATAATTGCATACTGCTTTATTCTCAATGGCTGAGACATGCATTCTGTTTTAATTTCTGTATACTTTGTCTTGTATATAAATTAATCTGATTGTGGGAGGAAAAAGGGAAGCACAGAAACGATGAAACAAAGAATGGCCTAACTCAGCACTGAAACCCACCAAACATCTTGTTGGGAGGGAGGAAAAGTCCAGAAGGGGAAAAACTGGGAGAGAATGTGGGAGGGATGAAGGAAATGTATTCAGTATCTGACTTACTTAACTGTAACCCTTCTGTGCATCCCTTTTGCAATAAAATGTAAAGAAAATAACTTTAATAATAAGCATTCAACAGATGAATGGATATAAATATGGTATATATACACACATGTATGCATAAAGAATTAGGGAAATTCTACCACTTGCAGCAAAATGAATAAAATTTGAGAACATTATTTTAAGTGCAGTAATCTAGACACAAAGAAAAATAAGTATCGCACGTTCTCTCTCATACATGGAATGCAATAGGGAAAACAATGTCCTTAATATGGAGCACTGATTATAGAGTTTGGAAAGGCAGGAAAGGCTGTATTGGATTGGCAATGTATATAGGTAGCATAGTGACACATTTCCAGTAAAATTAGACCATTTATTTATATCCAACATTTTACAGGAATGACATTTTATTTTCTAACTCCTTCAATAAAAATCGATACTATAATTGATCTGATCATTATTTATCAAAGGAAACATCTTTCATGATGAACGACACTGAAGTATTTACATTCCAATTGGGTGCAATTTATGTCATTTTAGCACTGACAAAAAATCTGTTTGGATTTCCACTGGTAATGAAATATTTTTTAAATTGTGATGTTAGCTTCATAATTATAAACATTGAAAACCATAGATTGTATACCCTAAATGAATAAAGTGTATGTTATATAAACTATGTGTGAACAAACTGTTTGTACAAAAAAATGTATCACAAAAGTTTGGTCTTGATAGCTACCAATACAGGATGTATGAAGAAATTTTAGTTCAAATGTTGTGCTAAAGCAATCTAAAAATGAAAGCACATCTCAGTTCCAATCTTGATGCATTTAGTCCACCCCAAGGCCAGCCTTATACTTTTCATGGACATCCAGAGACTCATAAATGTCCCATCTGGGTTTCCATTCTTTTTCTCTACTCACTACCAGCTATGTAAGGAAAGCAGAAGTACAGATTGTAATTGCTCTCTGATATAAAACACTATGGTCACACACCCTAGCCTCTCTCTGTCTTTGCTGCTCTGATGGTAGTTGTTATTGCACATTTGTGAAGCTAACCTTTCTGTGTGATGTTTCCATTTGTTGATCTATTGGTATGTGTAGCCCCACTACTCAATAGATTGGAGGAGACTGTGACTCTGTTACCCACTATCTGAGATTTGTAAGTAGAACATTCTAATATAGGAAGTGGGAACAAAAAATTCACAGTTAAAATGCTATGGAATTATTTGCTGCAATTATAATATTTGATTCCATAAGAACCCTCAATTTCACAATGCTCATTTAATATTTCCTGTTCTCTTTCCTTCCTTTCCCCCTTCTCCTTTCATTCTCTCTCTAGCTTTAGATCCAGCTAAAGATCCATGCTTGAAAATGAAATGTAGTCGCCATAAAATGTGCATTACTCATGACTCTCAGACTGCAGTCTGCGTTAGTTATCGGAGGCTTACGCACAGGTAAACACTGTTAAATTAAATCCTACTGATTGAACAGCACTTCTTGCCAGAAATCATGGCGCAATATAAATATTTGGCAGTGCCTGCTAATCTTTTATGCAGGGTTTTATTGAAACAATTTCAGAAGCTTGGTTAATGTAATTGTGATTCACTTGAGTTAAATATTGTTATCAATCAGAATTCCTATGGATTAAAGGATTCCAGACACATATTATTAAATAAAACAGACTTGTAATGCTTGGATTAAAAATGTTAGGCATTTGAATATTTGTGCTTTGACAAATTTAAAGGGTAACTAAAACTTGTGTATACTCCAGATATTCTTGTTTATGGCTAGTCCAACTTTTCTGTTTTGGGAAGATTTGTAAGTAAAATTAGTTTTCACTGATCATATTACAGACATCGAAATCCATAGCATAAAGATTTCGACTGGAACATTAAGAATTCTGCATTGGGGCTGGGAATATGGCCTAGTGGCAAGAGTGCTTGCCTCATATACATGAAGCTCTGGGTTCAATTCCCCAGCACCATATATATATAGAAAATGGCCAGAAGTGGCGCTGTGGCTCAAGTGGCAGAGTGCTAGCCTTGAGCAAAAAGAAGCCAGGGACAGTGCTCAGGCCGAGTCCAAGGCCCAGGACTGGCCAAAAAAAAAAAGAAGTCTGCATTAGGAAGTTCTTCTTATTTCAAAAGAAGGAAACTGTAGGAAATGAATGGAGGAAATTCAAACAGATTCCCTCAATTTATTCTCAGAAGGCTGAAGGAAAATTCCTTCACAGTAAGGAAGAATATCGAACAGCTTTCACAACTACCATTGTTTTGTAATTCTGCTTTGAGAAGAGAAGGTAATTTAGAACTTGAGAAGGTAGTTTGATGCTGATTTTTTTTTATTTTATTGTAAGGATGATATTCAAAGAGGTTATAGTTAATTAAGTAAAGTAATGAGTCCTTTCTTTTCGAGCATTGTGTTGATTCTTAAGGACTTGGATAAGCCATGTACAGTGGAGTCATTGGCGAATCAGCTGAGGCAAAGAGGTGCATTCATTTCCTCTATGACTTGTACAGGAATTCTCTTCAGTAAAACACTCTTTTAAAAATAAAATTAAGAAGAAAAATTTGCCATTTGTATAGTCTCCGAGGATAATTATGTTCTTTTGAACTGGAATAAAACTTCTATTACCAAAATAGTGGAGAAAAATTACATTACAGAACAAAAAAAATCCCTATCAACTGCTAGAAAATAGAAAATATTTCAATTTAGGGACGAGTTAGAAATAAAGTTAAAGGTTTACATACTGAATTCCACATTAAGAAAGGTCTTCATTATGTAACTTCATATCTACAGGGACAGATACCCAGTACCAAGGGAGGTAGATATAATAAATGGAGACAAAGAATCATAACACACTATCGGTGTAATTGTAGAAGTAAGGGAAAGAAGGACAAAGAAGAGCAACAGTGTAATTTGAGAAGCAAAGAGTGAATAACACCTTAGCTGTCACATTTCCATAAAGTCAGTGTACATGGGGAAGGTACAAAAACAGATAAAACAGTTATCAGTAGTTTATCACCATCAATCTTGGTTTCCACATTAGCTTTACAAAGGAACAGAAACCTCTAGGCCACAAATGTTGTTTTTAACTTAATTCAATATGATCAGAAAGAACTTCTGTACTACTTAGAATTTTTATTGATTAATTTCTTTTTATTTAAATATTGATGGCTGCTGATGACTAGTGCCTGGAATCCTAGCTACTCAGGAGACTGAGATCTGAGTTCAAAGCCAGCCCTTGCAAGAAAGTGTGTGAGACTCTTATCTCTAATTAGCCATAAAAGGCTAAGTGGAGCTGTGGCTGATCTTGGACAAAAAAAAAAAAAATGTAGGGACACTGCCTACACCCTGAATTTAAGCCCCAGGACCAATGCGCGCGCGCACACACACACACACACACACACACACACACACACTTCAATATTTAGATTTGTGTGGGGAGGAGAGTGAAGAGTTTAATTTGAGAAATCACTAAGAGAAAGGTGTCAAATGAATTTGTGTTTGATCCTAGCCTAAGTGGCAGACTTAGCCAAAGTGTTTAATTTAGAAGCAAAAATTTATTTTATCACAGTTTCTATAATCCCTAGTAAAGCATGCTATCTAGAAATTAACACCTGTGGAAAGAGCAAGTTAAAAACTCCCAATTAATGTCATACTGGTGGCAGAAATTTACTCCTTTTGACACTTGCTAAATCTAGACTGAAAATTATCAAGGTAGGAATCTCAGAACAGCAATTCTGAACTATCTATATTGTGACCAAAGTCTAGTCTTTTAATAACTAAGCTGTCTCATTACAAAGACTTAACTATAGACAGACAGAAACTTCATCAACATGGTAAATTTTCAGAAACCAGTAGAGAAAAAATTCCTTAATATTCCAGAAACCAATAATCAACATAGACTGCTAAAACAGCCTGAATAGAATTCCAGTAGAAGTTGTGTCTTCAGTGAAAAGTGGAATAAATAGCACATTATAGAACACTAATTATCTTTAGGCAGATTTCAGTGTTTAGTGAAAGTATGAATTTTGTCTTGTCCTGTGATTGACAGGCACTGTCTAGAAACTGGCACTCAATGTAAAGTATACTCAGTATATAAATAGATGCTTTGGAAAACATTGGTATGAAGATAAATATCTGATATATGTTATGTTCTTTGAGAATGTTCGTACATAATAGAGGTGTGTGCGTGTTTTTTGTTTGTTTGTTTGTTTTGTTTTTGCCAGTCCTGGCGCTTGGACTCAGGGCCTGAGCACTGTCCCTGGCTTCTTTTTGCTCAAGGCTAGCACTCTGCCACTTGAGCCACAGCGCCACTTCTGGCCTTTTCTATATATGTGGTGCTGAGGAATTGAACCCAGGGTTTCATGTATACAAGGCAAGTGCTCTTGCCACTAGGCCATATTCCCAGCCCCCATAGTACAGGTTTATATAACACTTACCCAAAGAAGAGTCAGCTGCCAGGTAGTTTGATCAATAAAGGTGGCCAACATAAATAATCTAAGCCTTAACATTCACAGATAGGTTTATATGGTGTAGTTGTGCCATTTGAGGATGTATATGTACGTATATATGTATATATATACGTATATATGTATACATATATACGTATATATATACATATATACATGTATATACATATATATGGGGCTTGTACTCAGGGCTGACATGATCATTTATATAATCTACATAGTTAGTTGCTATTTATATCAATTAACAGTCTATTTTCTTCCTTTTATTTCCTCTTAAGAGAGAGAAAGGAAATGGGAGGCAGTGTTTATCTCTGGGAACAGTACCCTGCTTGACCCAGAGGATTTCCTAAGCTGTCGCCCCTTCAAAAAAAGTAACTTAGAATTAGCTTAGAATTTTGAGCTACTTATTCTGTAATGTTCAACTTCCAAATGATTTATCTGACATCAATCTCTTTGAGTTTACTGGACATTTCTTGAAGGTCAGGTCTATGTCTTGTTCAGTCCTATAGGCTCAAATTTTACAGGCCAACTATATGTTCTTCCATTTGTAGAAGGCTTAGTGCTTAAAGTTTTGACAAGTATTTGATCAGTGAAATGTTTAGCCTAGATCAATACCTATTTCATTTTCTGTATGACTTGTTCATAGGTGTTGAAAGTGAGGGAAGATACTGGAGGTGACTAACATTTATTTTGAAATCGTTTTAATGTATTTTATTCCATTTTTTAAATGAAAGAATGTACATCATACAGAGAAAAGGTAAAGGAGTCTGTAAACATGAAATTGAAGAGGGGGAATCTATAAAAAAGCAGTTTAAAAAATTAGATTCTTGGCTTGCATTTTAGGAAATTGGAATAATCAGCAGTTCTTTTTTTTCTAGTAGAGTGCTTTAAAAAGTAATCATCTTCCAAAAATCACAGAAATAGCACCATCACAGGGTCATTACATGTCTTATGCTATGTCCACCACTACCAACAGAAAGGATGATATGAACCATCCACGAACATCAGAATCGAAGTCATGTATTTGGGTTTGTCTCCTAATGAGATTTTCTCTAATGATTTGGCCTCAAAGCAGCACAATATTTATGGTTTAGAGCGAACTTTCTATTACCATTTTCATTACTAGCTAAACCACATAATTTTACCAATGAAAAAGATTTTCATGAACCATCTTTTTGTCTATAGAGTAAAAGGACCATTTAGTTTGATAGTTTATTATAAAATCTATGACAGATTTCTCAGACTTTGAATATGACCTGCCTTTTTTATTGTTACCTTTGGAAGGAAAATGTTCTACAAAACCAGAAAGAAGAGTCTTTTTTTTTTCTTTTCCTGTTTTTTTATCTATTGTGAGTAAGATCCCAATGCTTTCTGCTCCCTCCCAGGCCTGTGCAGCTGTGAATAATTAACACTATTTCTAGATCACTGTTTCTGGCACCAATCCATGCTGCTGATAGTAAAAGAAAAACATTTGGCATCATAGCGCAAAGTTGAAGACATTACTGTAGGACAGAACTAGCCAGGGTAGTTTCGCCTCATCTGTGCCAAAGTTTGGCAACAATGCTCATAGGTAAATATGCTAGGCCCCTTAACAAGACATCATGCAGAGATGGAGAAAATTTACACATTTAAAAAAATAGCAAAAGAACACAAGTCCTAATCTGATTTTAATTACGCACTTTGGACTTTGTAGTTTATTATTAAAAATCTATAATTTTTTACTGATAGGAGCAGAGTTTTTATGTTTCCGTTGTGTTCTAATATGCTAATATTTAAGATAGGAAGAATAAGCCACAGGGTCTAAGTTACTGTACAGTTACAAATGTTTATTAAGCTTAAAAGAATTTATGAATATTTAAAATTTATTTTTCTTTTACTTATATATCAGAAAAATTCAGCCTATGCTTAATGCATTCTTGGGAATAGTGAAATTATGTAGGAGTTTTATGCTTAATTCATATAAAACTCTTCACTTAGTGCCTTAAGGTTGATTTGCCTTTTAACAACAATAATAGTTTCTTTCTTTTTTTTTTTTTTTTTTTTTTTGGCCAGTCCTGGGCCTTGGACTCAGGGCCTGAGCACTGTCCCTGGCTTCTTCCCGCTCAAGGCTAGCACTCTGCCACTTGAGCCACAGCGCCGCTTCTGGCCATTTTCTGTATATGTGGTGCTGGGGAATCGAACCTAGGGCCTCGTGTATCCGAGGCAGGCACTCTTGCCACTAGGCTATATCCCCAGCCCCCATAGTTTCTTATACTAAGCAACATTATGTCCATTTTACAGAAGTGGAAACCAAAAATTATGCATTTTTCTAGTAATCTACCTAACACTAATTACATTGATGATGCTATGTAGATAAATAGACAGACAAATGAATGTCTATCTTATTTATATACACATTGCATTTTTATGTCACAAATGAGTTTTAATTATGTGGATAAGTAGATATTTTTCTTATGTTTTAAGTACTTGGCTGTCCGAACATTTTTGGTAGTTAAATATAAAGGGTTGGGAGTACTTTTAAGTGAAATAAAGCTTAAAATTGACACAACACACAAAAATAGTGAATAATATACATTTTTTGACTCTTCTTCCTAATAGGCAACAGCTAAATTTTGTAGTAATTTCCATTACACATAGAACTTGTGTCTATATGCACATATGCATATACATGCATAATTTACAGTCACAACAATCTTAGATGATGAGATGGGTTGCTGTTATTAGTTAATTTATCTTGGCCAAACACATAATCTGTGACACATAGATTTTAGTTAAGGCAAAATTTATTCAGGTCCTAGACTTGTGCATTCAACCTAGTCATTATGGTTCTAGAATTTGTTCTGTTATTATGGTACATGATCGTGTAAATGTATATTTGTTCATGTATATTAATTGCATGAACAGTATTTGTTAACTAGAATAATTGTTTGAGGGAAGGAGGAAAGGGCTGAGAGAGAGAGTATAGAAGAGTGAACATAATCAGGGAACTTTGCATCCATGTATGAAAATAACATAATGAAACCCTCTTGTAACACAATGTATGCTGACAGAGGCAAATTATAAAAAGAAATAATGCATTTCACTTTTATATTTTCATAAATGAATGTTATACACATTGATCACACAAGCCTCCTCTGTTGAACACTTTTAAAACATTGTTATTTTTTAATATTTAAGTTAATATATTTTGTAATAAGAGAGGGTTTCATTGTTAATTTATCTTCTCTTAAAACAATGCTACCCTCCTTTTAATGTCTCTAAATATCTACTACTTGATGTGTAGTTTTCACCATATTTAACCCTCATTCTCTCTCTCCTGTCTCTCTCTCTGTCTCTCTCTCTCGCTCGCTCGCTCTCTCTCTCTCTCTGCTGAGCATGAAAGTATTAGTCTCTCCCAAAGAAACTGAAATTAGACTTTTCCTTAGGAGGTTATGTACCCTTTCCCCATTGAGAAGGGCTCGTTTGGGGCCTATGCATCTTGGTCAGTTAAGATGAAAAAGACAAGTTTTACTTCATGTATTATGCAATATGCAAAGAAACACAAACCACATTTCTCAAATGTAAAAAAATGGCACTCTTGAAACGTTTTTGGAAGTCTATAGTCAAACTTATCATTACTGAGGTAAGTTTTCTCTTCATTTGAAAAACAAAATCATCAGTCCATTGATTAACATAAAATCCTACTTCTTTATCCTGGACTTGGTTTGTGGACACTCCTCTGCTGTTTTCAACTTACATGAGCCAATCTCATTGTAGCAGACAACTTATTCTCTAGAGGATGTGTTCTGGTTTTGCTCTACCAATTATTCTTGGAACTGGAGCTGTACCTCAAATGGTAGAGTGCTAGCATTAAGGGATAAAGCTAAACTACAGCTCAAGGCCCTGAGCTCAATCCCCCAGTAACTGCACACATAATACAACTGCACACACAAACAATAACTGACCACATAAGGATTATATATTATATTATAAGGATTATGTTGTGGTCAATGATTATTCCCCTCAAACATATTGCATATTTTTAAACATGGACTTCAGAAAACAGCACAGATTTTATACAACATTGTAAAGTGATAGAATTTCTGTGCTCTTTAGTCCTAGCAATATATTCTGCAAATTTATTCCCTGGTTCATTTGTATAATTTAATCTTTTTTGGAAAATATTCCACTTCTGAGAAAACTTTCAGAATAATGGTTAATGGTCTGTAATTTGAAGTTAGACAATCTGGCTTTGAAGTCTGTTTCTATTTCTTGGTAGCAGAATGACTGCAAGTTAAATCCTCTATGTCTAGTTTTCTTGTTTATAAGATAGAGAGGATAATTATGCTATATTTGTTTGATGATAATTAAAGTGTAAGCGCTCCTTAAACGTTACATATTGCAAACCCTCAACTTTTCTGCACATAGCTCCCTGCCGAAAGTACAAGTCAAGATTCATATATTATCCTTCCCCTGTAATATTGGAAATATTTCCTATTCATTGGTAACACTGTGACTTTATTTTATATAAAATATTTTCTTATTTCATTTGATTAATTTTTATTGTCAAGTTGATGTACAGAGTTTACAGTTACATATGTAAGTAAGCTAGTGAGTATATTTCTTCTCAAACTTGTTACCTCATCTCTCATTTTTCTCCACATTCCCTCCTATCCAATTTCCCCCACCCCAAGTTGTACAGTTGGTTAACAACATATTGTCTTGTAAGTATTGCTGTTGCATTGGTATTTTACTGTCATGGTAATGTACAGAGGGGTTACAGTTACATACATAAGATAGTGAGTACATTTCTTGTCAAACTTATTACCCCTTCACTCATTTTTCTCCCATTTCCTTCCCTCCATATCCCCCTCCAAGTTGTATATTTTATTTCCAGCATTTTGTCTTGTGAGTTTTGCTGTTGCATTGCTTCCTCCTTTGTCCTTTGTCTCACCATTTTGTAGTTCCCCTACCCTTTCCTAATTCAGACAAACATTTATACAATACCCAGGGTACCAAAGTCAAATACAATGACAACAGGGAGTAAACCATAGAGGAAAAACAAAACTAAAGAAAAAAGAAATAACTTACCATAGCTAAGATATGAAACCAACCCAGAGGCCCCTCAGTAGATGAATAGATCAAGAAAATGTGATAAATATACACAATGGAATACTATGCTCCAGCAGAAAGAATGACATCACCCCATTAGTAAGGAAATGGAAACACTTGGCGAAAAAAAAAAAAAACAACCCACAAACATATTAAGTAAGCCAGACCCAAAGAAACATAGATTCCATGGTTTCCCTCATTGATAATAATTAGTGCATGTCTAAGATAGTCCGAATCACATAAGATGACGCTAAGCCAAATCAACTCCAAGTTATGGAAACGAGTTTTTTCTTTGCTGCAGTTGTTTTTTAATGTACTATGAGAAGTTATTTTTTTCTTTAGTTTTTTTTTTTCTATGACTTATCCCCTCTTGTCATTGTATTTGATTTTGGTACCCTGGGTATTGTATATACATTTATATGAATTAGGGAAAGGAAGGGAAACAACAAACTAGTGAGATGATTTTTCATAGCTAGTGTTTGGGGTTTTAAGTTACAGTTGACAGTGTATATGAGAAAATTAGTTGACTCCTAATAGGACTTTAGGACAGCTTAAATTGTATAGTGATTTACATTTAAGAATAAAACTATGTAATATGAGGGCCATGGTTTTAGGTATTGTGGTAGGAGAGGGTGAGGATAATAAATTATATTTCTGTCTGAAAAAGTATCCTGCAGGATATTGCTTATTACCCTCTATGGAGACATTCAGGTTCTTCAATCTGTAATATACCTTCCAGCTTCATTATTCATTGTGTAGTTACCAATAAAGAATACTGTTTAGGTATGGAGTCAGATTTTCTCTTTTTGGTTTTCAAGAACAAATGTGTGTACTTTAATAATAGAGGGCTGTATAGAAAAATATCGTCTAGACATTGTCTCAAATTAGAACAAAGTGAATCAAGGTGAAAAGAAAGAACTAGGAATTAAAGGAATTAGACTCCATCAGTGCTTTTTTGGAGTTACAACAATTGTTTTCAGATGTGAAGATAATATTAACAGATCCCAAATGTGGCAGAAAAAAAACTGCTGAATTTTCAACTGATCACAAAATGTGTATAATGTATTCACTTAGTTTTGGGTCACTTATTATTTATAAAGCTGTTGGAGTTTGATGGGTAAGTTCTATGATGCACTTAATTAATGTGATTCATATGTCTGTTCTTTGATAATCATTTTGCCAAATAAGTATTTCTTATTATTCTGTCTCTTGTTAATCAATTATATTTCTTAGCAGTTTAGAGAATTTAATATTAATCACTCCTTAATATCGTGTTTCCGGTAATCAATTTGAGTGATCAGTGTTATGAGGCTGTGACACTTACAATATTAAATTTAAACTTTGTTACTAATTTTTTTATTAAATAATCCATCATTTTGGAAGAATTATAGTCAGCCAAGTATTGGCAGAAAAGAATACTTTTTCTGGGCATTGGACTATAGAGATTGGAGCCAATTAAATTTTAAACTTCATAGAAAGCCTTTCATCTTACAGGCAAGTAATGCAGATAAATAATTGAGGCATGTAAAATTATATGCTGCTATATTTCAGTGTGAACAGTCATTCTTTTTCCTAGCTTCCTGCTTTACCTGGTATTTCATTTTTATTTCTCTAAAATGCCGTGAAATATTTTATGTGGGCCTATTTCATTTCAAATATAAAGCCCATTTGTTTCCTATGTATTTCTGTATTCATATTGTTATTTTACATAGATTGTATACTCATTGGTATTTATCTGCTGACAAATGTAAGTATCATAGAAGAAAATATCCTATTCCCCCTTTTCAGGGTCTTGTTGTGGGGCAGTCTCTGTTAGACCATGTCCTAGAACTTTCAGAAGCTTCTCTATGGATTTCTTGTACCTTCCTGAGATTGTATGCCTAGTTTTCCCTTGTCCAACTAGAATAGAAAGATGGTTGTCATTTCAGAGTCCAGATGGGAAAGAGCTAGATGGAACTGCTTTCTTTATTGTTTTCTTTATTGCTTTCCATGGAGGAAAGTGGTGAAGGTCTAAGGAAAAATAGTGCTACAGGATTTACAGTTAGAGAATCACCACACCAAAGATCATTTAAGATAAATATCAGTCACGTTTTATAGCAAACTAGAAAAAAACTGTTACTCAGTCAAGACACTAACATTTAAAAAATACTTAATAACAGAATGCAACATTCTAATCAATTAAGAATATACTGTCTATGACTCTCAAAAATTGGAGAATCATAATAGAAAAATAATTGAGGTATGTAATGCAGTCTTTGCAATACCAATATTTATTTTTGTGAAAAAAAATACAGAACAGAACATAAGTGTTTTAAGGAATTTCTCTCCCGAGACGTGACCTGGGCATCATGCACACTTTTCAACATTAGCATCTTAGAGCCTCACATGCACCAATAATTGCACATGTCCATTCCTAAAGGCAGACATTTTTTAAGCTCTCACAGATAAGATTGTAGTATGGGGCTGGGAATGTGGCCTAGTGGTAGAGTGCTTGCCCTGGGTTCAATTCTTTAATACCACATAAACAGAGAAAGCCAGAAGTGGTGCAAAGTGGCACTGTGGCTCAAGTAGTAGAGGGCTAGTTTTGAGTACAAAGAGGCTCAGGGACAGTACCCAGACCCTGAATTCAAGCCCTAGGACTGGCAAAAAAAAAAAAAAAAAAAAGAGGAAGAACAAGAAGAAAAGTTGTAGCATTGAAAGATACAGAACTATTTGGTAGAGCTTATTAGAGCTTTCTGATGGTTGTAAAATAAATCCCATACTATGGAAATTCACTAAATTTAGGGGATTGACATATATTATAAATGTTGTATCAAAACAATACACATTATATAAATGCAATCCTTAGTCCTTCATATTGTTCAAAGTTATACAATTATTTAAAATGTTTGCACATTATTGACAAAATATAAAAATATTAATTCATTTGCAGGAGTAGACTAAAAGTTCTATCATTTTTCTCCAGGTTATTTCATTCCAGTTTTAGTATTTGGATATTTCTGAATCTAGAACATGTCTACGGCTATACCACCCTGAACACGCCCGATCTTGTCTGAATCTAGAACATTTTAAAGAAAATTTAATTCCATTAAACACTCTAATGATAAAGAAATTATGACAATTCATACATTTCTTATCACATCACCTTAAGTATGAAACTGTAACTCCTCTGTACTTCACTTTGACAATAAAAAATGACAAAATGAATAAAAAATAAATTGCAACAATAAGGAAGAAGACAATGGTTTGAAATAATAAGAATAACAATATCTATATACTTATCATTAGTAGTTGGCCAAGAAATCTGTAGGTATTTCAATTTACACTTCCCTATATGTAGTTTTTTCTGTTAAGTGGATTTTTTTCCTTATCTGATTTGCACTTACTTAACTTGCTAACTTGCAAATTTTGTGAAACTAAAGCAGGGCATTAGAATGATCAGTGGTGTCAAGTTCACTGTCTAATCTTTCGTTCTTATCTTACTTGAGCTTTCTACTGAATCTATTAATTCATAAGTCACTCATCATGAAACACATATATTGAACAACTAAGAGCCAATTGCTCATATAGGCAGAAAGATTAATACATTATAAGAACAAAGAAAGCTTCTAATCTCACGTTTAGCCTTCTCAGGGAAGGCCAACAATAGAGATATAAGTGATACTTCTTATAAGTTTAAAGAGGGATATACGATAAATGAGAAAAAGTGGAAGCATGATAATGGGAGGGTAGAATGGTAAATGCTTTCCATTCATCACTGACATTAGAGAAATAACTGAGACAAAAAGAAATAAATATTGACAAATACCTGGGAAATATCCAGGTGCTGTGATCAGGCTGAAATAGAACAAATAAATTTGACGTGTACCCCTGAATCCTTCTTTGGCACAAAAGCCCATGTAGTTAGAAGGAAAAAACAGGTCTGACAAGTAAGCCATGCTGAATACTTTTAAAACTTGTGACCATAGAGGTTTTGGATCTTTTTTCTAAAGATAATGGTTAAACTGTGGGAGAGCTTTGGTCAAAAGAGGAATGAAAATGAGTTTCTCTTGCACACAGGAGAAGCAAGAATGAAAGTTTCATTCCAGTCCGTTAGAAAGTAGTTGCATGGACTCTTGGCAGCGATTCTGATAACCATGAAGGAAATTACCACCAAGATATAGCGGGAAATAGTGCGAAGAAGGCTTGTGAATAAATAAATGCAGATCATTTTAGATTCGGTAAGACAGATAGATATGCAAAATCACCCAAATAGATGGACCTCATTGCAGATACTTCCTGTGGCTGTGTTTCCTAAGTACTCACATCTCTTTCACTATTTTTTAATTCATCCGCTTGGGTCATTGGAAATGACCCTGAATAGTAAGCTTGATTGGGTGATTACATATATTTCAAGATTTGTGTGATGTGTGTTTCTGTGCCATAAAATTACGTTCAGGACTGGGAAGTATTAGCTTTTTGCTGAGAAGATGCAGATCTCCAGGCTAATCACTATGCTTAAGCTAATGGGACACAGACTGGGCAATATGGGTGGAGTGCGAGCCTCTGGGAATTTTGATGTTATAATTGGGATTCTCACATTCTCTCACAGAATGTGCTGGGGATATTTCTTCCATTAGAGGAGAGATGCTATCCGTCTATTTGTCTGTGGGTCCCACTGGAAAGAGAAGGGAGTGTCCATCATTTTCAATATGAGTAAGTACAGATACAGGAAAGAACAAGATAAAAAAGAAGTTCTTGAACAAGTAAAATGTTGTGCAAAATTGGGGGGTTTGAACCATTTGGGACTTATGAAAATATTAATTTTATAAACTTGATGATCTTTGGACAATTAATTTTGAAATAAAATTTATAGGACACCTGTGTTACTCGAAGTTCCACACAGTTCTATATCTAGCTCTGTAGTACTAGAATAGAAGGGGTAACAAAAAGAAGGAAGATATGCTATATTTTAATGTTTAAACTAAGTATCTAATGTCAGCCTAACCTTTATCTATTCATTATGTATGAATATGCTGAACACAAATGGAAATTTTGATATTCTGGTTTTGAAAGATTACAATTTTCCATTAAGAGATATGAGCTAACTCATTTTCCCATTCAGTCATTTAGAACAAAATAACCCTCACTCTATGGTTAGGACTCTATAACTTTAAGGTGAAAATAAATTATCCACCTCTATGTGTCATTATATAATTCTAATGTTAATCTCAATGCCAGAAACTGTAGTGTGTTATGCTTATTTTATATCCACAGATCATATTGAAACTTTATAATATTGTCAGAATGAATTTTAAGGATGATAGACATTCTAAGTATATTTCCACTCATCAAATCCTAATACCAAGCACACATAGGTCTGCTAAATTCTTTCTGAACACAGAAAATGCTGAAATTTGTCAGTTTTTCTATGAATAGTTTTTCACTGGAGAGAGATGAAAAATGCTGATAAAACAGCTAATAAAATACAAAGAAAACCTGTGGGCCTTGGTATAATGGGAATAAGAGATTTATAATTAAAGAAATTATTGACTATGTCTATTGTACAGAGCTTGAGTGAAATAATTATAAAAATAATATGATTGAAATTAAGATTGCCACAGTTGTATTGCTAGCATAGCAGGAAAACAGAAATTTATAAATTATAGCCTAGAAAGAAAACAATGACAATATCCCACTAGAGATTAAGAGATTGTGTTACTTACTAGATGAAAACAGAAAAGCCAACTCTTAGGGGATAAGAATATGAAGAATGGGAAGACCAGTGAGACTCTATCTCAACAAACCAGATATAGTAGTAATGTCATAGGTACTCAGGAGATGGAGATAGAATTGTCAGTGTTTGGAGCACGTCTCAGGCAAAAGGAAGAGACCATGCTTTAAAAGTAAACTAAAGCAAAAGGGCTGAGAATTAACTTACATTTGATCAGCTCTATTACTATTCTATTATTTGATTTGGTTTGATTTTAGATCTGGAGCATACCAACAGTGATTGCTTAGTATTGATGGGGAATGAAGGAAAGCCAAAAAGGGTTGTGCTGCAAGAAAAAGAAATCAAATCATCAAATCATTGAGAGAAGTGAGGGCTCAACCCAGCACACTTGTGTAGGGGAAGTTTTTCGGTATTAGAAAAACACTAAAAAACAAAGAAAAGTGGTATAGAATGTATTTGACCTGTAGAATTTTAATTGTAAGAAGGAATTTTTTTTTCTACCACCTTCTGTTTTCTAAAGGCAATATGTATGTTGGGACCTCAAGGATCCCTTTTCCCCTATCTCCCGGGGAAAATGCCTGAATTCTAACTATGAAAGAGCACTCGGCCTTGTCTTCCGCCAGCAGAAGGCAAAAGCGTACTCTCATGGATTACGCTAAGTTGAGGAAAGGTTGCCGAAGCCTCCCCTACCCCCGGGGCCCCTCACGTGTCAGGAGCAACTGCGGGAAGAGAAACATCAGGGAGACACCTTGATGGTTGAACAGGTCTCAGCCGCCCAGAGGGTGGGGAGAAGGATTTATTACGATGACAAAGGCGGAAGGGGAAGGACTTGGGGTGACTGACTGATTGGCTGACTGGGATGCCCATCAGGTGATGCCATGAAACTTCCTCTGTGGGTGGGGACTACAGCCCCCCACGGGCTGGCCCCCGCTATTAGACATGTGGCCAAGCCGCCGGGAGACCAAGCCGGGCTTGCTTCTCTTCCGGTTGAGGCCGGAAGGTGGGAGGGGCTCCCTCTCACACTGCCCCAGGGCTGGTTGAAGGGCAGTGAGAATCCCCAACATACGTAGACTCTTAGTAATTTTTTTTAAAAACTCTTCTCATTGCTGTTTGAGTAACAATAAATTCATGTTTTGCTATTCAATATATACTAAAATGTGGATAAGAAAATATCTATCTTCTCTCCTTTTCCTGGAAGCAAACAATATTTGTAGTATATAAGAAGGTATTATACTCACAGGCAAAATGTTTTACTATTTTCCTTTTATTCTAAATTCCCCTTTAGCTTCATTTTGTATGAATGTTGTATGCATTTACTGAAAAACACTTTGAGGTCAGTCTAACCAAACATATTCTGCTTCTCCTACTGTGCCTTCTCCATCACGCTTCCATTGTATGTCTTCTTTCTGCTTAAATGGCTGATGCATATGGCCATTAATATGCAATGCATCTCTTTACTCAGTGCATAGACAGCATGTAATAATTTCCACTACCCTTCATTTTTTAACCTTCATTTTGGAGTTATGGAGGGCCTCAGTCCAAAGGGAAGGACAGTAAGTAAATTTGTTTCTGTTACTTCTTCAGATCTGACCTTCCAATATTGTTCTAACAACAAATGTTCTGTGATTTCCCAGCATGAGTTCTGGAAACCTTCTTCCTATTCCATTCATAGTGCCTTGCCTCCATGACAGTAGGTTGTCCCCTACATCTTCTCTCACTGAAGCTCTACCTTGCCTTTTCCAGTGCCTTGTGGAACACACAGAGCTTCTAGCTCAAAGACAGTTCAAGAATCGTTCCAGGACTAGTGCTGGTGGCTCATGCCTGTAATCCTAGCTACTCAGGAGGCTGAGAGCTGAGGATCGCAGTTAGAAGCCAGCTCACGCAGGAAAGTCCGTAAGACTCCTATCTCCTATCTCCAGAAAACCAGAAGTCCTGACCTTGAACAAAAAATCTCTGGGACAGCACCCAGGTCCTACAAATGACACACACAGAGAGAGAGAGACAGTGGCAGAAACAGAGACAGAGACAGAAAGAGTGACACAGACTTTCCAGTTAACATAAAATAGGTAAAATAACAAAATAATGAAACAAAATCATAAAATGTAATAGGAAAAATGAAATATGTAAATTGAAAGAAAAGCAAAACTTTCAGAATGCAAAGAGAGCTTGTCTTTACTTTTGATATATAGTCACTTTCATACAACTAATATAGTTCTTGGCCCAGCATTGGTTAAAGCATTCCTATGATATACTTGATGATAGACCGAATCTAAATCTCTGGATCAATATCTGCTTCCTCCATATTAGAAGACTCGTCCTTTGTTTCAAAAATTCAATGGAGACT
Organism: Perognathus longimembris pacificus; assembly: GCF_023159225.1. Lineage (NCBI taxonomy): Eukaryota > Metazoa > Chordata > Mammalia > Rodentia > Heteromyidae > Perognathus > Perognathus longimembris. The sequence continues at coordinate 13,479,147 of NC_063181.1, read as the reverse complement.
TTTAAGCAGATCTGTAGCAATCATTTTGAATCTTGGCTGGGCTTGAGTCAAAAGCTTGGGTTACTAATAGGAATCTGAAATCTTTGTGTATATGCATTTGTAGTTTTGCCAAGGAGGAGAAAATTGATGTAATGCTATATGCTTCAAATCTGTTCCACATCCTCCTTCTTAAAAGGGTAGGGCTTTGGCAGCCTTCCCAACTAATGGAAGATTTCCAGAGGAAAAGTCAGCAACTATCAGATTCTGGCTTTGCTATCAATGGAACAATCACTTAAGAAGCATTAAGTTTAAATGACTTACTCTAGAGTGTTCATTCAGACTTATCTGATTCCAAAACCCTCCAAACATCCTTGAAAAAAATGTATATAGTTTGAATTAGAAAACTTGAGCCTAACTATGGAAGAAATAGCCAAATCATTGGAATTTCAACAATTTAGTCGTTTTAAATGTTGGCATTCCAAACTGTGATCCCATCAGACATACTATAATTATGAACTTTTACAGTCTTCTCTCCCTTACTTATTAACTATCATAGTGTCTAAAAATACTAGTGAAATCTACAATTCTGTGCATTTTGGTATTCATTTTTCCATCTAAAATTCACAGCTATGATTAAGTACACATAAATGAGTTAATTTAAGTGATATTGCATAAAATAAGTCCTTTAAAATACTTAGCTCCCAAGTTGTACACCCCTACTAAATATATGCTTGCTTATAGTGATCCAAACCTAACTGTGAACAAAGAGAAATGAATAGAAAATAAAATATTTTGAACAAAATAAAAATGACAGAAAAGAACCCACATTTAATTTCCAAATAGACATATAGGAGGAATCATTTGGTATCTTGTTCTATTGTCAAAATAAAATGAATTTTTAAATAAGAAGACATTTGCTTCAGTTTTTGCTCTGCCTCTTAGTATCCAGAATATCAGCCATGAATTGAAAAGTCCACTCAAAGGATGAGGCCCAGAGTTCAAAGTCAGTCCCTGGTACAAAGAAAGTAAAAAGAATGGTAGTTTAGATAGACAAGTGGGTGTATTTGTTCAACACATGCATTTCTTAGAGAAGCTATCATTCATTAATTACAATGACAATAATTATAATATTTAAAATTTTCTCAATTTACCTAATATGAAGTCTTGGTACATATTTGTCTTGGGAACAAGTTGTATGCCTTTAAATTTTAAACACTATTTCCATTGCAAATCTTGGATCTTTTTTTTAGTGGAATTGTGTGAATCCATGATCAAACCTAGTGATATATTTTGAATGAAACTTAATCTAAGAAAAGGACATCTGTTTCCCCTTGTATTGCATGTTAGCAACATTTCTTGCATTGTTATTTATTAATATTTAAAACAGTTTCTTGTTCAAGTAAAAAAATAATGTCCTGTATTGCCCAGTTGGTGCATAAGTGTAACTTCCAGTTGACATGGTCTTTGCTCTGAACAGTGGAGTCCATATTTTTTTTTGTAGTTCTGAGTACTGAACCTGGAGTTTTACAGTCCATCATGGTAAGGCAAGAGGTCCACCCATTCAAACTTTGTAACTCCTTGTTGTGAGTCTTTTGAATGAGAGAGGGTATTGATAACTTTTCACAGACTGGTCCCAAGGTGAGCCTCCTTCCTCCACTGTCTAAGTACCTAGGCTTATATGTGTGGATCACCACCCTTGCATTGGAGAAACTTCTTTATAATTTCAGGTGTAGATTGTGGAAACAATGACATGTCTATCTACAGATAAATATATAAACATATTGTTCTATTTAGTTTAAAACAAGCAGACTCATTCAAGTAGAGATTATTCTAAGTACTGAATTAATTGTACTATGATTGAACTAGAACATCATTTGATTCAGTCATTGTCATGAATATGTTACGTAAATATAAAAATCAAATTTTTATCAAGACTTCTACAGATTTTATGCTTTACAGATTATAGGTTCTATGGCCTATTATATATTTTGAGGATTTTATAGCTTCATATATTACTCAAGCTATAGCCTAAATTTTATTCTTGATCAATAATATGATAAAGAAAAGCACATCTATACTTACCTCAAAGTAGACATCTTAAAAACAATATGGAAATATAACTGTGTCAAAAATTTTTTGAATTTGAAACATTTTTAAAATGTTTATAACCAAATACTGAATTATTGTTTCTGCAATTATCCAAATGTAACATTTAAGTCACTGGTTTACTCAATTAAAATATGTTATGGTAAAAGAAAGAAAATGTTTGTGATTTAGGATGCTTTTTATTATCTGAAGAGTTACCAACGTAAAAAAAGTCATTGTTTATCAATTTTCCTCTTCTGGGAATATTAGAATGTGAGGGATGTTCTTTCGATCCATTCGTTTTTCCTTTTGATGCTCTTGTCAAAACAGAGCACTAACTTGGGATGGAGTACAGTGAAGCTGCCGACACAAGCTATTCAGGGTGTCATCATTTTACATTGTACATCACTGTGTGCTGAGGCCAGCTGGTGCCGTTAAGTATCTTCCTGGAGATTTTCATCTGATTCATTATTGTGATTTGTGGTTTCCTTCAGAAACACTTAATCATTCTTAGGCAGCGCACAACTGGAGGCTTTCTCTTTTGCTGAGTAATTCATGCTATCAGTCTGCTATGTGTGGAAGAATTTCTAGCTTGTTTTATCAATGTTTCCTTCGACAGGAAGTGATGTGCAGCCAAGGCTGAAATTACAGTCATGATTGGCAATGAGCTAATGAATAACATGGCTTCCTTCATGGAGTTCTTATGTCACTGGGATTAACAAAATTATTGATTTAGGCACAGATCTCACTTGTACTATCTCCAGAAGCCAGAAGCAATGGCTTATTTTCACACAAAGCAAAGTTTAAACTGTACCTAGTAACTTTATCTTTAAGATGTTGACCCTTATTATCGATCCTGATATTGTTATTTAGCAGTAGCAAACTTCCAGTAGTAATTTCAAATTAGTTCTGCTTTTGCCACATGTGTTTATGTTTTGTGATTTTTGTTGTGTTCACTAATATGCTAAAACCATTGATGTTTAATATGTTCAGGGAAATACATACTAGATTGTATATTGGAAATGAACTTTACAAGCTGTGGGGGAGGGGAGTAGAGTCAGGGGAGAGAAGAGGGAGACAATAAGGGAGGGAGTAACATTGTTCAGAAAGAAATGCACTCATTGCCTTTCTTGTGTAATGCACTCATTACCTTACTTACTGTAATAACACAATAAAATTCTTTAAAAAAGAAAAGCACATATTACATATGTACACAAACATACACACATATATAATATAATACAGATATATTCCTTCACTGAAGTATTGCCACAGTTTAAGGAGACTTATTTTTAGGCATTATATTTGAGAATTAATTTAACCAAAATAAATGCAAGGTAACATCCACATGCTTTTTCCAGATAAATGTGTTTTTCTTCTTTCTTCCTTTTACTCTGCTGTTTATTGAGTAATTTTAGTTGTGTCTTCTACAAATATGGAATAATGATTATGGATTAGAAGAAATGAAATGCTATTCACAGGCAAGACTGCAGGATAAATCTGAATAACACATAATATGTGTAAGGGAAAAGGAATATGTTTATCATTTAATTCATTCATTCATGCAAAATTTCCTTTCCAACAGTATAAATTATGTCACACAAAGTAGTACTTTACTCTCCATATATGTATAATCTAATATGGGATAAAGAAAACAAAGCTAATATGGGCTATAACTATGTGAACTATGTGAACATGTGTATAGATTATTTGAAAACAGTAAGAATCAGAAATTGTATACTTTTCCCATTCTGAATCTCTTATGGCATGACCATTAATTCCTATTTTAGTCTAATCGTAAAAGAATTACCCAATAATTTATGGTATCTAACATGTAATAGACATATCTCTCATTTCTATTTTTGAAATTTAGGACAAAAGAGAATCTGATATTAGGAGAAAAAGTAACTTGCAAACTGAGCCACGAATATGTCCTTAACTCAAGTCTTTCCACTGAAAACTAGAGATCTTCGTAGAAAAGGAAGTCAATATTTTGTCTGTCAAATATTTAACAGAACATGTTAATTTTTTAAAATTGAATATAAAGGAGTGTCAAGCTGGGTGCTGGTGGTTTACACCTATAATCCTAGCTATTCAGGACTCAGGAGACCGAGATCTGAAGTTCATAGTTCAAAGCTAGTCCAGGCAGGAAAGCCCTTAGATTCTTATCTCCATAAAAGCACCAAGAAAGCTGAAAGTGGAGCTGTGGATCAAGTGGTAGAGTATTAACAATGCTAGGCTCTGAGTTGTAGCTCCGAGACTGACACAAAGAGAGATGAGGAAAGAGAGAAGAGAGAGAGAGAGAGAGAGAGAGAGAGAGAGAGAGTATATATGAATCCTGACTACTCAGTTTCCTCTCCTGGGGTTTAAATTAATTAATGAATTTTTGTACTGAGCCTTTTGGCTGTTTGAAGGCCTTAAAATTCCTTGTTATTGTGGCGCTAACACAAAGTCTGCTTAATATGTCTCATTAGCAACCGTGATGATCCAAGAACGAAATCCAAGCTGATAGAAAACAATGTTCCCTTCTTGTAATGAGTACAAAAGAAACATTTGTGTCATTCTCAGAATGTTAACATCTCAATTTTGGAAGCACCAAATTACATTATGCAAATAAAATAAATATCTTTGTTCACTCACATTTCTGTTTCTCTCTCCAAATAATGTTGATTTTTTTTTAACCAAAGCATGGTTCTGCTTCACTATTTTAGTAGGAAGGATACAGGACAAAAAAATTACATCCTTCAGATAGTTATGAGATATAATTTTAAACATCATAGAACTAGGAGTGGAGAGATCCGAAAAAAAATCAGGACCTAAAATTGGACAATGCCAATTCTTCATGCAAAATGCAGGTACATAACTGAAAAGTTTACATGGCAGTAAAAAGGAGACAAATTGCACTAGCACATGGGAGGGATGACCCAACACATAACAAAGAATGGCTCTTATTCCTCTATGAACCTCAATCGGCTCACCAGGGTGGGATCGTTGAATGACTTGAGTCTCATGATGTTGTGATTTTAGGGGCCTTTATTTGAAAGTGCGAATATAGTTATTGAAATCCTCTGGACTGCCATCTGGTAATTCACAGTCAGGTTTCACAACGGTTTATTTTTTGATTGGCACTGGAGAAAACCATGTTTAACAATGAACCAGATAGGTTGCAATGTCTACTGAATTCCCCACATAAATTCATAAACACCTGGAGTATTAAAATGTGCTGAAGGATAGTATCCTATCTGTTAGATACCCATGTAAAAAAACTAGATCTATCTTTCCTCACTGGTAAAGAAATTACTGTCTTCTATGGAACATTCCCAAGTGCTTCTGTGAATCATGATGTAGATACGGACCTGAAAAATCTTTCTTTTGTCGTTTCAAAGCTAGTAGATGTTGGTAGAGAACTAGCAAAGTATGTATGAGTTTAACTGAAAGCTCTCAAGTGAGCCTACTAAAATCCAATAGATTCTAGATTAAAGCACAAGCTTATGGGTCAGAGATAATATCACAGATATAGTCATATCTAGAATCATACCATTTGAATCAGTTCACTAATTCCCAGTTTTCACAAAGTGACACTTTTACATATTATTTTCCATTACATGTGAAGAAATCTCAATATGGTACAATAAGTATGGTTGATGTCTACATCCTCCCCTACTGTTATATTTCCTTGTGTGATGAAATGTAAGAAACACAATTAAAGTTGCTTCTGGGCTATCTCATAGGTAAATTTCAGGTACTATCCAGGTGGCCTCAGAGTAATTGTAAATGTGGAGGAAAGACACAGAAAACCCAGATTCAGAGAGAGAGGTTTTAAGAGAAATACTCAATAAAGACAGGACAAAAAAAAAAACAACCCACATACAAGCTCTAGAAACTAGAGTAGACAAAGCAACAATGTGTTTTCCAAGAGCTTCCAAAATAAAAGGCTTCATTGGTAGGATGACTAGCTCCATGAAGACCACTGTAGATTTCTTTTTTTTCCCCCCTTTTATTTAAATTTATTTATTTTTTTTTTACTAAAATAATACGAAAAGGGAAACAGGTATATCTACAAAACTCCATGACTGGTACAGTACCTAATTTTTAAGACACATTAAATGCTACAATTTATCAGGTCCTGAGATTATTACAAATAGCGACTCAAAGCTTCTGTTCAGGTCCAGTTTTTAAAGGAGGAAAAAAAAAATCCCCAACTATTAAGTCACATACTTACTTGAAATACAGTATATCCCTTCAAGTAAGCGGAAATGCACTTCCCTGCCAGCAAATGCAAGCCAGGAACCTCACCTTCCACCCAGGGGCTATCAGCTCTTGGGGCACCCTCCTTTAGGCTGGGCAACAGAGAGACCTCTATGGGAGTCTGGGGAGCTGCAGGAGGAAGACGCCCCCTGCAGGGGAGATACTGTATAAACAGGTTGTTTTTCCTTCTAGTTTGCTACCGAACTAAGTCTTTCCTTTATTCAAACTCATTCTGTACGGGCTGGAAACACGTGCTTATTACTCAGACTAAAAAATCAGACTCACGACTTCCAATCAGTTATAGCAACTAGGTTTGCAGTTCCATAGTCATCTTTATCATTACTAACTAATGAGAGAAAACACTACGTGGCTACCTTATTAGACTTCCATTCATTATTTAGGGTACAAAATTGCAATCAGCCAGTGATCTATTTCCCCTTCATAACTAAGTTTGACACTGCTTAGCGAGTGAAACATAATGGGCAGCTTCAGATTTGTGTCCCCTCTTTGAAAGACAATTTGGGGGTTTTGATACTTCTAAAATAAGGTCATTTTTTAAAGACTGTCAACGACAGGACAGTGAAGAGTTTGAACCTTTTATGTGAAGGCTAGCCATAGCCCAAACTAAAACCTAATAAGAAATCTGGTTTAAAGCCATACCAATTTGTTATAGGAATAACAAAAATTTATTCCTGGATACTGTTTATGAACCTGCCCAGCCTTTTCTGAAGAGGAAGACATTATCTTCAATACTCTGACTAGAAAATATGTCTGCTTTCTGCTTCAAACAATTACATTATGACTTTTCCAAGGTTTGCTTTACAAGCCTTGACTATGTCATAAGGAATAAAGCCCACAATTGTCATTGCCCAGAACTTGTCCTAAGGTTAAAGAATTCAAATGGAGAATGACCTTTGAAAAGATATTTGAATGTAGAAAAGAAATACAGTCATTTCAGGGCTTGAATTTTTCATGTTAAAAAAAATCAGAAGATGGGTTTGGCTACTGCCTCATAATCTTGTATAAAATTCATTTTATTCTCCCTATGGAAAAAGAATAAGACTATGCTAGAATGTATAGGCCATGTTGCTATCAGAGTGGCTGGCAACAATTTTTAGACAATACATTTTTGGAAAATCATGTTTCATAACCCCACAAACTGCGAAATTATGGTGACTAAAAAGTATACATGATTTTAGTGCTTTATTTCTGTGTGCTCTTTACTTGTTTTGCTTTGGTTGTGATGGTTGTTTTTAGTTTAGTTTTGTTTTTTTTAGTCAAACATGGAATGTCTGTCTAAATATTTTGTTGCTTTTAATTTGCCAGAGTAAAAGAAGAAATTTAGAAAAGTTTTCATTCTTTCTCTCTTTGGGATATCTGATTTAGTCTTAAACATCACAACTCTGCAACCTCTGTTGGGTCTTATTTATTACCTTGTAACTGATCACTTCTCAGTCAGTCTGAAATATCTAATCCAGCTTCAGTCTTGTCCCCCTGCCCTTTTCCTCTTCCATTAGACGTGACTGCTTATAGCTTGATGGCTCCCATGCCTTTGTACTGAGATTGTTTGATCCAACCCTTTCCCGAAACATAAATGGCCTCCAACTTCCCCCAGCAGCCCCTGGGCCAGGCATTCTCTATGACCGTTTCGTTCCCATCATGGATCTGCTGATCTTCCATGATTCTCGGATGTGGCTCCACTGGATGAGGTCTCTTCTCTCCTTGCGAACCTAGTGCTTTTGCCATAGTCAGTGAAGAGATAGGCCTGCCAGAAAAGTCCTTTGATTCCCATGGCACTGCTTGAGTAACTGCAACCCACATTCTGTCACAGCTGTTAAAACTTTATATGCTATGGTAATGAATATTCTGAGATAACAGACACATATATCCATCCTTCAGGGTACATTCCAAATGTTTTATATTCAGTGCATTTTTTATGATGTTTCCCCACCTGAAGACATTTCTCCCTCTTCTATATCTCATGGAAATTTATGTCTCTCATTGTGGTCTCTTGCTATAATTTGAGTGGTACCTACCATCTGCCAGGGTCTATAACTTTTCTTGCCTTTCTGTATTATCCTAACCTTTGAATTCTTTAAAGCCGCCTAGGCAAAGCTTTGCTTTGCTCTGGTGATAAAGTATTAAAAACCTGTGACCTAATAAAAATTAGATTTTGAAAAGAATGATCCTGAGTCACAAAGAGATGCTGCTTTTGAATCAAACCTTTCTGTAGACTTTGATATTTCTACAATGATTATGTTTCTATTTTCATAACTATAAAAACAAAATATTATGTGTTATTAACTTGGTACTCTAAGGGTAGCATTATAAAAATATTCCAAAAATATTAACTGTAATTGGACTAAAATGTTTCAATTGTTAGTATGCTTTCATTGTGTTTTATCATGAAAATAACCATAAACAGAAAATAGGTGGAAAATAATCTCTCTGTGCTTGTTCCCTTAATTAAATTGTTTTCTTTCTCATTATTACTAGTTCCTTTATTCTTTATCACATAGCACCTGTTATTCATATATAATTTTAATAAAAATTAAAGTAGTCACTAATAAACAATACCTTAAGTATGTCTTTAATAAGTCTAGAACTTTTTTCCCCATACATTATAACACCCTGAAAGGGAGTTAATGCTTCCCTTGACATACTAATTTGATTTGTGCAAGCTTTTGTTATTTTAACATTAACTCTTTGGATCTATTTGTGATTGAGTATAAGATGTTATCAAATAACTACATAGCATTTTTAACCTCATGACTCCTCGTTTCTCTCAAAAATGTTATGATTTTATGTCCAAAAAGAAAAGAAACCTTTCTTTATCAAGCTTCCATTTTCTGTGTTTGGCAAGTGTTCTTCATGAGCTTTGATGAAGGATGGAGTCCCTACTTCTGGATATAAAGATCAAGAAAACAAAAGTAAACTTTCAGCTGCCAGAAAAATTACATTGTACTAAAAGCAAGAAAATTATAAATCTTCACTTGATAGTCTTCAAATGACAACCTTTTTCTTAACAAATAACTAAAAGTAAAGAATAGTACAGTTTATGTGATACATATGTATATACATGTATATAGATGTATACGTGTATATATGCATACATATATGTATATATACATATGTATGTGTATATGTGATATTTGTGTGTGCATATCTATACACACACACACACACACACACATTCAGGATTCAAGAGAGCTGGTGGGTCACTTCTGTTACCCTAGGTTCTTAGAAGGCTGAGTGAGAACCAACCTCAGAACTGTTGTGTGAAGCCAGCCTGAGCAGAAAGAAATATTTGGGACTTCTTCTCAACCTTTAACTGGACACAGTAGCCTGCCCTCCTGAACTACAAGGTAGACTGAAACCGGGAGGGTCATAGTTCTTACAGGGCTCTGGCAGTAAAATTTCTTAAACCAGTATCTATATGATCCTGATTCTAAATAAAAAATGTATTTTCACATCTCCAGATACTGAACGCATCTTTCCTCTGATCACATTGGCATTTATTTAAAATATTTTACAACGTATTTCACTCTCTTTCCGTCATATTTAAAAATTTTCAGCAATACAATTGTATGAATCAAATGAAATCTTGTCTAATTGGCATGTTTCTACAGATGTTATCAAGTCATAAAATAGAATTTTTGACAAGGTTTGCCAAAATACCCAAACACATACCCATTAAAACTGCCCAAATGCAGTGCTTTCTTCTTTCTTCCTATGGAGCTAAAGAGAAAGAGAATATGTAGACATTGTTTTCCTCTTTCCAAACTAACTAATATAGACAGATTCCATATGCCTAAATTTTACTTAATGATGATTCTAAAATGGGTTAAAATTGTAATAAGTCACTTTCATTCAGCCATGAATATTGAGTAGCAATTATTGCTCAGTAGACTCTTTATAAGACACTATTTACAGTACAGCTGCTAAGCTATTATAAATTCAACTTGAATGTATCATGCAAATATCAACACCTGTGATGCTTTCCAAAGGATTAAGACAAATTCCATCGAATATTCTCAGTCTGATCTTTGCTGCCCTGTAGTTTTCCAGACTTTGATTCACAATTTTCTACAGTGTACCTTCATAGAAGTGTGTCCATCTATTGAATAAAATCATAAGGTATTCTGCAAATGATATATTAATTCTTTGCAACATGAATGACTCAGAACAAAAAATACTTCTTACTTTATAGCTTCTAACAGCCATCATTCAACATGCAGTTTAGTTGGAGCCCTATGGTTTGTAGATTCTTCTGAACTTGCCTACAACTTCTTTGTCCAAAATGGAGTTCTTTCAAGACCATGGGTGGCTTCACAGATCCACTTTTCACACCCCTGCAGTGGCTCTAGGCAGGCTTTAGTTCCTCACTATTCATCCGCTCTTACCATACCTTACTAGGCATTATAACTTTGCCCCTTCCTTACCCGGCATGACAGAACAAAGTGTAAGAGAGAGTGAGTGCTCAAGACACATATCAACCATTTCTTGTTACCTGGACATGGAGGTGATAGCATTTCGTTTGAGGTATTCTGAGGATTAGAAGCATATGGATGTGTCTAGTTCACACTCAAGGGGATGAGCCACAAGAGTGTGAACTATAGGGCAAGGACCATCTAGGACGGTCCTAGGGGGTGACTATCCATAAATATTAAAATGTGAAGAGGATAATACTGTATTTAAAAATTATCCTCTTCTGGTAGTATTTGATCTTTCAGACTGTGAATGGAAGGAGGAGTGTAGACTAGAAGGAGCAAAAAGTGAAACAATTATAATGTCTAGGAATAAACCCTTTCAAGTGATTTTAGTTTTATCCTAGAGCTAATAAATGAACTGTCTTTCCTCATCCCAACACAAAGTAATAACAGAAAATGTCAAGGTTTTCTATTTCTTTTGCCCACAGATTGCAGTGTCAGGTCCGTGTGGTTCTTACTATTCAGGGAGATTTAATTTGAAAATTTTCAATATTCTGGGAGAACATAAATTGGTGGACATGCTTCTACCTGCTGTCCAGCCTGGGTCCATTCCGAGTGGGAGCACATGTGAGGACAGACCCAGCTCAAAAGCACAGCTGTTGGCTCTGGCGTGGGGTTTAGGAGGGAGACTGTAGTGGTCAAGCCAATGTCATACCATCCCATAGGTCTGAGAAAGAAGGGACGTTTGAAGTGAGGTACACACTGCAATGAGATTCTTAGATATTCCTATAATTCATTATGTTATTATTCATATTAATATAATTTATTATATTAATACACAAATTTTAATTTATGTTACTGTAAAGGTGATATACACAGGGGCTACAATTACCTAAGTCAGATAAAGAGTACATTTCTTTTTGAATGACATCACCCCTTCTCTGGCTTTCTCACAGTTTCTCCCTCCCAACTCCACCCACAAGTATAGTTCATTTTCAAAATAGTGTCTCCTGAATACATGATTATATTGTGATAGCTACCACTGCTGAGCTCTCAGAATGAATAATTCTTACCTCCTGAACATAATTCTTAAATTGTTTAAGCAATAATATCAAACACATTATTGACAAATCTGATCACCATACATGACACAATGCTTAATGCTGCAATTTAATCATATCTTTGTTTCAGTACTACAAAAATAAACATTTTGCATCATTAATTGGTGTATTCAGTGTCAAAGAACATCTTAACGGAAATTAAGATGAGAAATATTTAGATCTGAATTTTATTAAAATTATCATATACCAGCTAGGTACCAATGGCTCATGTCTATAATCTTAGCTATTCAGATGACCAATATTCAAAGACTTTGGTTTAAGTTTAGTCTGTACAGAAAAATGACAATATTCCATGTCTAAAATAACCAGAAAAGTATCTCACGTGGGGTGTTGTTCAAGTGGTAGAGAGCCAGCCTTCTAAATGTAGGGTCCTGAGTTTAAACTATTCCTATATCTGCAAAATTATATGTTTTATATACATATGTATGTATATATGTATACATACATACATATAGGGGCTATCTAAATCAGTGTCAATGAGAAATACACATCTTTGAAAGTGGGTAGGTTAGAAAAATGAAGAAATCCTGAAAATCAGCATTCTCAGTATCCTCAAGAATGTAGTCTAATGACTAAAAACTAAAATTGCATTTTAGGAAAGAAAGACTGTCAACGTTACATTTTACTTATAAAATTAAAACAACTTCAGAGGAACCAGTTTGTGCCTAGATTTTCTGAAAGATACGTTGTTTAAAATCAAGGCCCATTTCAAAGTGAAAACAAATATTTTAGTGCACAAGTGGCTTAGTCATCGTATGGTGTTTCAAACTTCCAATGCTACTAGAATTCACGCTTACTCTGCATTTGATTGAAAATGTGAAAGCATATGATGGGTTCTGCAAAACTGTAATAGGAAAAGTGCTCTCCAGAATATGACTGAAGACTAATATCTAAGATTACATAAATGTCTTATTGAAGAAACGTGATGTCATTCTCATAAAACATCTTATCTAAATTTTATATATACGTAGCATAAAAATTAAAGACTACAATGATTGAACCTATTTGAAAGTTTATTTGGGGGATTAGATCTTGAATAAATATGTCAAACATTATTTTTCCAGAAACAATAATAATAAATAATAATTGAGTCTCTGCCAATACTTAGTACCTATCTCAGTTCATATTTTCTTATACTGTTCCAGTTATTGAACTTTCGTAAATGTGTAGGATATAGGAGAAGTGTTGAGAAACACAGAATCTCCTTTTCATTAAAGGAATTTAAAACCTTGATCTGTGCTGTTTGAAATTCACCAGCCAAAAGAAAATATCACCTGTGAATATAAGTAATATGACAAGTGAAAAGACATGTTCAGTAGTACCAATTTGCATGCTCTCAACAATGAGTAAATCATTATCGAAAGAAATTATAGTGTATGTTAGCTGATGGTAAAACATAATATCTAGACAAAGTCACTGTAAATATTAGATAAACGAAATTGTTCTACATGTATTCCATTGGATTGTAGTAAAATAATTCCTTTTGAAATACAGAAGACAAGGGTCCCTTGTCTATAGAAATCAGTAGATGATGCTCATATAATCTCTAGGATAGCATATTGGATGTTTCAGGCAAACATAAACTTGAAACATTTACATTTTTAGTGACAAATCTAATTAAACACTATGGCTTATATTTAAAATTTAATCCTAAAAGGAAATCCTAGCACTTTGGTCAAAAATATGATATGTTAGGCCAGAAAAATCGGTTCATCATGTGGGAATGTAACTCAGAACAATTTGTGCTAGTCATGTTTTTGTCTTCACTTTATCTTGTCATTACTTGGCAAGCAATGCAAATATTTTCCATAGGAGCCTCCTGTGTTAATCTAAATGTCTGACCTTTTCCTCATGTAACACTTCTTTTTGAGTAGTTTAACTTTGAGTTAACTTTGCTCAAGAAAGGTTGCCTTGTAAAAGTATTTTTCATGGTGCCACTAGAATTATTAAAGAACTATCATTCAAAATAGTTATTTCATTGTCTCTTTTTATACAAGAAAAGAGTATAAAATAAGATTTATGTTAATTTCATAAGAATAGCATGTTTCTACAATGATAAAATTGCTATCTTTAAGGAGAAAGAAATCATAATCAAAGATATTTTAATTTTAGGTATACATAGCACAAACATTGAAATTAATATATCAACTAAGTTTTATGTACATAATTTTTTTGAGTTAGTCTTTACTACTTTCTCTCTTTATCCTGTGGTGTTGAGGGAAAAATATTTTCCTCATAATTTTATTACTGTTGCTTTATTTTCATTGGAAATGGTAGTCATCCATCCAACCAACCACTTTTTTTTCTAATTAAAGATATTCAAATTAATCTAGTAGACAAAAGATTACACTTAAAATAATTACCAGAAGGGTATTTTAAAATATACAAGTAAGCTGGCCACTGGTGGCTCAGGCCTGCTATTCAGGTGGCTGATATCTGAGGATTGTGATTCAAGGCCAACTGGGGCAGAAAAGTTTGTAACACTCTTATCTCCAATTAATTACACAAAGCTGGAAGTGGCAATGATCTCAAGTAGCAGAGCACTAGACTTGAGAACAAAGAGGGCAGAGCACCTTTGCCCTGAGTCCAAGCCCCAGGTTGGCAAAAAAAAAAAAAAAAAAAAAGAAAATAGAAGCAGAATAACCATAATGTCACATCAGAGCCAATAATCTTTGAACATTTTTGAATGTTACTTTTAGGATATTTTTTAAATGAATAGTTCTCAGACTACCAAAACGGCTTCACCTTTTGTGTTTGTTATTATCCACTAATTGTATGGCTTATACAGTAAATGTTTTCAATTTTGTTTTAATTCCTTGTGGAAATTATATTATTACATATGCTTAAATTTAGAATAATTCAAGCAGGCTTGGGAGAGGAAAACATTTCTAAGAAATATCTTGTTTTCCAATTACAAAGGGAAGTCATACAAATCTCACTATTGGGTTTAAATGAAGAAAACATATAGAATGAAGATTTAAGAATAAAATAGACATTTGATAAATGGTTGTTCATATTTTGAAGAAATTATATAAACATAGAAGATGTGTTAGCTTTACAAGTCCTTTTATCCGGGTTTTTAAAGCCATTTGGTCTAATTTTAAGTTGATTTGGATGGTTTTATATGGAATTTAAAAATATTCCATATTTTGTCAATGGATTTTCTGATTTCATTCTTGCTTATTTATGTTAAATGAAGATGAAGTTTCTCTAAAAACAATCTATAGGGCCTTTATATCTTTGCACTGAGAAAATAGTCTACTAGATAGTAGAAAACTAGAACTTGAGGATATGTGTGTTTGAGAAAATTATGTGGCATAATTGTCAGTAAATAGTTTCCTCTGATTTGCCCTAACACGTGAGGTGAGGGCCATAGGGTAAAGGTGACAGTTAAGAGAACCACTTAACAGCAATGAACTTCAGAAAGATGAGATATCATTAAAAATATTATCCAAGATAGATACATAAAAGTAACAGATCTTTGGAGAAAATGGATCTGAATTTCTCACACAACTATTCCAAATGGAACCTGGAATCGAGAGCTTGAAAGCAACAACAGTGTTTTCTGTGAAAAGTTGTATAGTTTTTCTCATATACTTAGGAAAACTACAGTCTGTCAGATGGCCATATGTACTTCATAACTCTGACTGTGATGCACCCTTCTAGGAAACCAAAGGGTCCTACTAGTTATTCAGTATGAAATTTAATGAATAATTGATGTCCGTTTTATATTTCTTATCATGTTCTATATTCAATAAAAATTTACCATTTATTCAACATCTGTGCTTCATTCCTGTCTAAAGCTTTGTAAAATATAGCATTGTCAAAGATACAATTATATCATAATTTATTTTCTCTTGATGATGGTGATGATGATGATGATGATGATGATGATGATGAATTGTTGCTCAAACAATAATCATTCAATAAATTATCTGAGCTTGGAAAAATGATTTACTAATTATTCATTCAGGTGGTTGTATAAATTTATGTGTGTACTTCAAATAGCAAAAGGCTAATTTTTCAGTAGGTTGTAGTCATATATGCACATGTATTTAAAATGAATTGTGAAGCAGAAACCATGAGCTATCACCACACATCAAAGTAGAATGTATTTAATACCTTCCTTTGATTTCCACTATTTATTTAAAAGAGTAGTTTTTGGAACACTTTGTCCTTGTACATTAGCAAATTCCCAAGCACTTTGATTCAATGTTTATTTTCTTATATTAATATGTATGTATATTTATATTGCTTTGCTTTTTAAAATTTTGTAACACATTTAAATCAAGTATTGTGATTCTGTGGTTGATAAGATGAGAATTATTGAAGACAAGGGAGCATTCTGTTTCTTGTTAACTGAGGAAAACAAATGTAATAAAATGAATACTTATCTAATCTTGGACTTTAGAATACAACTATGCTAGACAATTGTGTGCCTGTGTGATTGCATTCGTGCATGTGCATGTGTGTGGGCATGTGCGCACGCGCATGACAGAATACCTGAGGAAACAACTTACATGTGGAAAGATTGACTTCAGTTCATGGTCCTGGTTGGTAGTTGGCTACCTAGATTGCATGGAGCTTGAGAAAAGACAAGATAGAATTGCAGAAATTCTATCATGGGGCAGATTTCTTTAGGTTGTAGTAGCTGGGGGAAAGGAAGAATAAGACAAAGGATCTAAGGACCAAATACGTTGTAATGGCTATGACTTCCTTACTCCAACTAATTCACCTTTTAATACTGCATCATCTGTGACTAAGATTTAAACATTTTCTATGCCTTTTGTGAGCATATCTCATATCCAAGTCATAATACAACTTCGAAGAATGCAAATCGATTGACATTTAATTGTATCAGAATCAATAGAATAGTACTGCACCTATGTAAGAACGTTTAGCCTACCAATAACATCAAAATAAGGTCAACCATAAGCTTTTCTATTTACAGATACTTCATATCTCATTCAATTCAAGCATGAATTGAATTAAATAAATATTAAATGAACCAGAGACAATAACGACAGTGAATAAAAGTGTTATTATTTCACTTGAAGTCTATCAGAGTCACAGTAGACTAAGTTATTTGTTTGACTTTGCTTCAGTACAGGAAAATATTTGACCGACGTTGCAAAGGATTTCCAGTTTAGCCATGGGATCCTACACACATAATCACTGTATGCGGCTCAAAAGTTCTACACAGCACTGTTTTTTGGACTTCTGAAAAATGGTAAACAGGATAAATCCTTAGCCATCTTTTTGTCCTGTGCGTGGAGTAGAGATGTCTTGGAGTACATTTTGTTTCATAGCCACAGGTTGATCAGAACCAAACTATTAGAAGAAAAATAAAACGACTTTGTTAATTAATTAGCCATTACTTATCTAAACAGTTGCAGAAAAAACTAAAAACTTCAATAAATTAGCAATGTTCTTTTTTTTTCCGATGCAGAAACAAAGATGCCGTTTATTAGCGAATGCACATTCGGGCCAACATGCTCACCAGAAGCCACTGAGAGACGGGGCCCTGAGGAAGGGGGTTGCATACTTTTTATACAAGTGAACCAACTTCAGAGGCTTCCCATGTTGGCAGCTATCCTTCAGCAATGCCTGATAGGGGCCAGCTGCACATTTCAAAACAGCAACGGTTTATTCTTGACTAGGTCAGCTTGCCCGCTATCTGTTGTTTTTCGTGACCCTTGTTTATTAATTAGCCATTACTTATCTAAACAGCTGCAGAAGAAACTAAAAACTTCAATAAATTAGCAATGTTCTTAAACAAGTTAAGATACTATTATAGTTGTGAAGAGACAAAGTTTTAATTTCCTGAATGGTTGCTTCCTAAACAGTAATGAAAATCAAACCCAAAACTGTAAACCAGGAGTCTAAAAGCAATCCTTTGAATCTACTGAAGTCATTTTTAAAATGACTTGCAATAATTATAAGGAGAAATAAACTTCTTGTTTAACTCAGAGCCAGGTTTATTATTTATATTGTGCTCTTATTAGCTATCTTTTAATACAAAAATTAATAAAATTAATAGACTTACATTCCAAATTATTTACAAAATAAAACTATGTAATGGAATTTTTCTTCTTAATTTAGTATAAATTTAGAAAAGGGCCCATAATCAACGCTTTTGCTCAGAAATCCTAGGTGTACTTTCTTTAGTCCCTCCTCCCTTCCTTCCTTCTCTTCCTTCTTTCCTTCCTTCCTTCCTTCCTTCCTTCTTTCCTTTTTTCTTTCTCATTCAGTCATATTTATTAATTATATTGTGTTAGAATCAGGGAAATATTGGACAAAGAATAATCCATTGTAGTGATAACGTAATAAAGAAAATTACACAAAAGGAACATGTGAACAAGTCTTGGAAAAGAATTGTTAGCAAAGTACAAATTCAGACTTCTAGTATTTTTTTTTCAAATTTTTATTATCAAACTGATGTACAGAGAGGTGACAGTTTCATACGTTAGGCATTGGATACATTTCTTGTACTGTTTGTTACCTTGTCCCTCATACCCCCCTCCCTCCTCCTCCTTTTCCTTCCCCCCCCCCCCGCCCCCGGAGGTGTTCAGTTCACTTACACCAAACAATTTTGCAAGTATTGCTTTTGTAGTTGTTTGTCTTTTTTTACCCTGTGTCTCTCAAATTTGGTATTGCCTTTCAATTTCCTGCTTCCAATACCAGTATACACGGTTTCCAATATATTTAGATAAGATTACAGAGATATTGTAGGTACAACCACAGGAAGGTGATACAAGAACATCATCAATAATAGAAGCTACAGATACACATGGGACGTTGAAAGTAGTTACAACTGTGATATAACAATTGTTTCCATAACATGGAGTTCATTTCACTTAGCATCATCTTATGTGTTCATAAGGGTATAGCTATTGGGCCTTGTGATGCTCTGCTATGACTTGCCTAAACCTGTACTAATTATTCCCAATAAGGGAGACCATAGAGTCCATGTTTCTTTGGGTCTGGCTCACTTCACTTAGTATAATTTCCTTCAATTTCCTTACAAATGGGACAATGTCATTCTTTCTGATAGAGGCAAAAAATTCCATTGTGTATATGTACCACATTTTCCTGATCCATTCGTCTACTGAGGGGCATCTGGGTTGGTTCCAGATTCTCGCTATGACAAATTGTGCTGCGATGAACATTGTTGTGCTGGTGGCATTACTGTGGTTTTGTTTGTGGTCTTTTGGATACCCAAAAGTGGGGCTGCTGGGTCATAGGGGAGTTCTATATTTAGCCTTCTGAGGAATCTCCATACTGCTTGCCAGAGTGGCTGAAACAGTTTACATTCCCACCAACAAGGAAGTAGGGTTCCCTTTTGGCCACATCCCCTCCAACAATTGTTATTGTTAGTTTTCTTGATATATGACATTCTTATTGGGGTGAGATGGAATCTCAATGTTGTTTTGATTTGCATTTCTTTTATGGCCAGTGATGTAGAGCATTTTTTCATATGTCTCCTGGCCATTCTCATTTCCTCATCAGAGAAGTCTCTTTGTAAGTCTTTAGCCCACTTGATGAGGGGGATATTGGTTCTCTGCGGTTTTGTTTTGGAAGAGGGTAATTTTTTTTTAGTTCTGCATATATTTTAGATATGAGGCCTTTGTCCGTTGAATGGCCGGTAAAGATCTTCTCCCAGTCTGTGGGCTTTCTGTTTATCTTGCGAGCTACAGACTTCGAGTATTCTGCAATGGCCTCTCTCCAGTCAATATTGAGCCTTCCTCTATCCCAAAGATGATATGTACCTATCTACCACACTCTTCAAATGTCCTAAGGACCACTACTGTTAAATGCATTAAAAACAAAGAGTAGAAAATGTCACAGTTTCCATGCTCTCTTCTACTAATACAATTTAGAATAAGAGCTAAAATGCAACACTGGTGGTTTTATTTTTGTCTGTAGAAATGGGAAAGTGTAATCTACTTTTCAAAAGTGCAAAACTGATGTTTCCTTAAAGTCCAGAATAGTAGAAAAAAATCAAAATGATGCTTTAATTCACTGAGATATAAGACAAACGTTAAGTACATTGGCTGGGAGCCTACAGCTGACTACCAGTCAGACTTGCCTATGGGCCAAAGATAAACAAAGCACATTTGTCTAAGCAGGCACTGTATAAGTTTTACCCAAAACATCACTCTTGACCAGCCATCCTCCCTAAATGGAAACATTTAGAGAACTTGGTAAGAGCAGAAAAAGAGAATGTATGCTACATATGTAGGTTTAGTTATACAGTATATATGTAAGTGTTATTTTACTTAAGACATCTTTCAAATCTTACTTTTAAGAAAGGTAGCATCTTTCTTTTACCTTGTATCCATTCTGGAGTGAGCTTTAGGATGGTCCCCAAATACACCATCACCCTTGTTTGAAGAATCAAAGACTATTACTTTCTATGCCAGCACAAAAATCATTACCTTATGTGGTGAAAGATATAATTAAATTAAGAACCCTCAGAAAAGGAATTTATCTTGGCTTGTCAGGACAAGTTCTAAACACTATCAAATATATCCTTATAAGAGAGACAGGGGAAATTGTGGTATAGGAAATTCCTCCTGTACCAAGGAAAGGTACAGACATTGGCAAACAATGTGAATAGTCACCATAAGCTGGAAAGAGCAGAAACATATTGACAGAACATAGCTCTAGTAACCCTTTGATGTCAGTCATGTGATACTAATTTCAGACTTTTAACCTCCTTGACTATGAAAAATTAAACTTTTTTGGTTTAAGCTAGCAAGTTGCCAGTGCATTATTCCAGGAAACAAATGCATTCTTCCATCTTTGACATTATTTCTGGAACATGATTGAACCAAAAGAAAAATCAAGAATGTGATTGGATAAATTGCACAGATGTCAAAAATGTTCCGGCCACTTCAGAAAGATGCTGTGATTAAATCTGATTTGTAAACAATCGCATGCAGTGATTACAATGACATCTTTCACTGCTCAGCTGCTCTGCGGGCACGTGAGTGGACAGGCTCAATGAGGAGGTTAGAGATATTTTTAGGCTGCTAAATGGCTTTTCCTCTAAAACTTTCCTAACTTCAGACCTAGAAGGGATAGAAGCAAGAAAGAAGAGAGTATTTGTCACCAGCAAGTGTGTACATGGTGCAGCTGACCTCAGAAGTTGCTTTCAACTGATCTGCATTCAGTTGGAACAGAATCATATGAGTGATTCTTATAATTGATAAAGTATATAAAAATGTCTCCTCAGGGAGAAAAGAAGAGACAATATATTGATGGCCAATGTGCTTGACAAGTAAGTAATTATTTTACAAAAGGAAAGGTACCAATATTAGGACCTCAAAACTAATTGAGATGGTGAAAACATGTTATAAGTTGTCACCTATTGGAAAACCCACTCAAAGTGACAATGATAATTTTGTCTACACATAAAAGCTGATCTCCATGTGTTCAGTAATTCTCTTCCTCAGGTTCTTGAAGATTCTATAATAGCTTCTAAAATATATAGTGTATGTATGTATGTATGTATGTATATATGTATGTGTAATTCAAAGATGGTTCTTTGTAGTATAGAAAGAATTCCTTAAATGTTCACATATGAGAAGTTAGTTGGAGAGCAGTAAAAGTAACAAAATGGTTTTGAAAGACTTTCTGATAATCTTTTAGCTATAGATATCTTATTCCTCATATTACACTGATATTTTAAGATTGTATGTTTTATGTAAAAAGGAAATAATATGATTCAAAAGGGTACATAAAAGTGTATCTACATAATACATTGACATAGGATATTTTACTATAATTCTGGTTAAGATAAATAAAATATCTTTTATTGACTGGAAAAACAAACCTGCTGATGCATGTATTTGGAGAGAAAACAATTGGGGTGGTTTTATGATCTGAGTTCATTTGCAGAAATTGAAAGTATATGGCCAGTAAAACTATTTTTATTTCTACTTGATCCATTTCTGGCATATTAAAATGGCATAAAACAATGTTTCAGATAATCAGGAATTATTTTAATGTCCATTTTGGCTCTTGTGTCAGTTGTTTAATCAGAAATGAAAGTATGGCTTTGCTTTTTTAATTTTATTATTACAAGATAAGTTCAGTAGCCAGGCAAAATATAAAGCGGTCTTTCAGCATAATTTACAAAATTTAAAAGAGAAGAATTAACTTGCAAGTCCAGTACATATAAAAATGTTTTTAGGAAAGAACAGGAAAGGGATGAGGAAGAAAGAAAAAGAAAGGAAAATATACATTGTCCATTCAAATTTTAACTGATTTGAATTCATTTTTTCACAATATAAAACTTTACAATGACTCTCAATAGCACGGTGTTATGTTTCTGCTTTTCTGTAGATTTAGGTTGTTCACAAAAATATGATAAACACTTAAAGGGAAAGCGAGTAATAGATGTTTTACTTTTCTCATTTTCACCTGAATATCAGAATATGGTCAGATGGGGAGGTACGATTATCATGAGTGCTGACTCACATTTTTACAGTAAATTTCCCATTGGCTTTCCTTCTCATTTTGAAGCCCTTCCTGCCTCTCTGTAAACTGTTCACTTAAATAGAGAGAAAATAGGCTGAGTGCTGGGTCTTTAGTCCTAGCTACTCAAGATGCTGGAATTTGAGGATCACAATTCAAAACTAGCCCAGATAATAAAGCCCTTAAGACTCTTATCTCAATGAGTTACCAGAAAACCAGAAGTAGAACTGTGGCTCAAAGAGGTACAGTGCTAGCCTTGAGAAAAAAAAATTCAGGGACAGCACCAAGACCCTGAGTTCAAGCCCCACAACCAACAGTGAGAGAGAGAGAGAGAGAGACAGACAGACAGACAGAGAATAAAGTACTTCAATAAAAGCTAGGAAGAAAATAACTCTAGGTGTTATTTTAGATCAAAGCCCAATAGATGCCTGTTTTTAGAGACTTCTTGGCAATAATTTGGCTGTCTGAATACTGGTAAAATTTCAGTTCTTTGTTTCTATTTTCTATAAGAGTAAACTTCACTTACTTTCAAGACAATACTGCCAGTCCTGGGGCTTGAACTCGGTACCTAGGAGCTGACCCTGAGCTTTTCTGCCTAGGGCTAGCACTCTACCACTCAAGCTGCAATTCCACTTCTGGATTTTTTGATGATTAATTGGAGCTAAGTGTCTCACTGACTTTTCCACGCTAGCTAGCTGTGGACCACAATCTTCAGATCTCAACCTCATGAGTTGCTGGATTACAGGTGCGCATCAGTGGCACCTGGCAGTATGAATGTGTTCTTAAAACCAAGTATTTCACGTTTGTTTGCTTTGTTTCTTTCTCTGGCAGTATGAAAGAAACAGGTGCAGGCCATAAGCCATGGAGAGGCGTCACGTCGTCCACTTGCAAGCAGTGCCCAGGGATCTACAGCAGCCCTGTGTGTGGCTCTGATGGCCATTCCTACTCTTCTCAGGTAAAAGCAACTGCACTCATTCATGATGGAATCAGTAATGCCATGAGCACACCTTAAAACACCAACTCTGTCACTTCATTGTTCAGGGAATACAGTCATCTTTTAAAATAACATGAATAACCCGTGGAGCATGATTTGTTGTGTATTTGTTTCTCTCCTGTCATAATATTTAAAATATGAATACTAAAGTAGTGATTTTTCTGAGCCTTAGCATATGAAAGCCAAGAATTTATCTGTTCCTGCTGTGGATCTGGTCAGAAACATTAGCATCATGTACAATCACATTAATAACCATTACTGTTCTAATCATAATAGCAGCTATAGTTTATCACTACAATTAATTTTACTTCATCTTATATGTTATCTCCTGTAGTATTTCAGTTAAACCTCCAAGAAAACATTTTTTGTAGTTAAAGGAATGGAAATGTATAGCACTATGATAAATTTCACATGTTATTTGACATCACAGCCAAGATTTGATGTCATCTCTTACTTTGTGCTCTGATCTTATTTCCACATAATTCTGCCTTCCTTCTTGTTTTCCCATGTTGATTAAAAATTAATCATGTTTAAATATGAAAGAAAAGTTTGACAGAACCATACCGGATTGGACTGTGGTATAAACACAAGATTTTCTCAGGCTTGTTTAGAAGTGTCAACAAGAGCTCATAAATGAGGCAGTGGCATGCATACTCAAGCAATCTTGTTCCAACTGTTCAGGTTGATTGTTGCCATATGAAGGCTATGAAAATCTTGTCTGACAGAAAAGCTGCTTCCTAGTAGTGGTTTTGGCTCTTATGGTAGGGGTTTATCAGTCACACCTGTCATTCCTGCATTCAAGATGACTACAGGAAAGAATAACTTAGAGGAAAGGACAGTTAGCAGAGAAAGAAGGAATTGGTTTCTTTAGGCTTAGTAAATAAGACCATTAAACTGGAACAGAACATGTAGAACAGTTAACACTCAATTGTTTAGACCATTTCTGCAAAGCTTAAAGATGTCTTGATTATTCTTCTCTTTGCTGTCTTCAGCTATTGAAGAGAAAGAATTGCTATTTTAAGATCCATGTATCTATGTTCAGAGATTTGAAGGAAACTGACACAAAGTTTAAGTTGGACTGGAGGGTAGATGCAACATGAAAGCAGAAAGCATTTGTGACTGTTTTAGTTACCAGACACCTGCAGATCCAAGTGAAGAGTCAGTGCTTTTTAGTAAAAGCTGTCCCTCAATTCCTGTCCCAGGCCTTTCTGTCATGGCGTGTGTTCACAGAACCCTTTCTGGCACCATGAGTCCCACAGTCTTGATATTGGAGGCTTCTTTAGATGCTTCAAGAATTACAAAACATGTAAAGCCCACTGTCACATGTCTATTATAACTACATTCATTCACATATATTTCTGATTCAGTGAGATTTTCAATTTCTTGTGTGTTGGGCACACTGTAAACCTGATCTCACACATCCCATAGTCTCATTAACACTCTCAGTAAAACGACTCTAATAGTGGGTTATTATGTTAATGTTGGTTGGTATTAGTGTCATCTTCAGTAAATGTTCTATCTCCATTAGAATATATAGCAAGGAGCAGGGTTCTAACACTGCATGGACCTTTGGCAGCCCCAAATCAACATCCTTGTTTCTATGCCGTAGAATTTTGTGAATTAATTTTCCACATTGGGCCAACGATATGGACCATGTACCTCCATTAATAACTTAAATGCCAGATGCACATCAAAGGTCACAGAAGCAGAACCTTCATGAAAGTACTGTTTTATTGTTTTCCTAACAATCACATATCAGAATATGGAAATAAGTCAGAGAAGCTGCCAGAAGACTCTTGATTCATGGGGCTTTGTCAATACACTTTGAGAACTATGATAAAGTGGGTTGAACAACTTTTGGGTAGAATCTCAGTCCTGATTTTCAGGCCTTCCATATTCAGGTTTTAATTAATTGAACTCCAAACCCATGTTTGGATATAACTGTCAGCTCAGTTAATTACATTCCATTGAAAACAATTTAAATGGAGTGTGTTATTACAAAGAAGAGTAGATTCAAATGCTGAGATATGGCATTGGAAAGAAGATATTTAAAGGAATACATTACTCAAATGTAGTAAGGATTTAATTTTAAAATATTTACTGTTTTGCACAAAGTAGTCAAGTTTAATTTTTCATTGGAGTTCAGATTTTGAATCTTGCTAATACTTATGAAAATCTTCAGAAAAACATGAACACAGAGAATCACAATCGAACACATGAGAATCTATAAAATACTTCTATCTCAAAAACATTGGAACATTTGTAATTTTCATTAAAATTATTCTTATCATAATATCTTACTTTTATCCAGTCAAGAAAAATGATTCCCTTTTTAGAAGAATACTTAATTTTTCTTTTTAAAAGAGCTACCCAGCAGGACACCAGTGGCTCACACCTATAATCCTAGCTCCTAAGGTATCTGAGATTTGAGGATCATGGTTCGAAGCCAGCTTGGGCAAAAAAAGTCCATCAGACTCTTATCTATAATAAACCACTCATAAAAAGGCAGAAGTGGAACTGTGATTCAAGTGGTAGAGAGCTAGCCTTGAGCACAAAGAGGGAAGTGCCTAGACCCTGAGTTCAAGCCCGTAGGACCAGCAAAGACAGACAGACAGACAGACAGAGAGAGAGAGAGAGAGAGACAGAGACAGAGACAGAGACAGACAGAGACAGAGACAGAGAGACAGACCCAGAGACAGAGACAGAGAGACAGACCCAAAGACAGAGACAGAGAGACAGAGAGATAGAGAGAAAAAGAAAGAGAGTACTACCCATTTTAGAACTCCTTTAAGTTTAGAAATGACAGAAAAAATGAAAAAGTATAATTCTGTTCAAGTTTATTTGAGAGGTAATCATTCTTGAAATTGACACAAAAATGAAAGCTTTTGTTTCTTTCCTTCAGGCAAAGTCTATTTTGATTGCCTTTGTCAAGCTTCAGTAAGAACCAGGAATTGGCCCACAGCATAGCATCTGTGTAGGCCATGGATGTATTTGTCACTTTATGTAAATTGTACATTACATTTGCTGTGAGCATAAATCAATTAAATAATACTAATATTTTAGAGTTGAACAGGACATCCATAATATAAATTCCCTGAGGACAACATGGGTTGATTTTAAAGTCTTTTCTACTCAATTATGCCATGTGAGTTTTCTAAAAATGAATGAACATTGCTTATAAAATGGTGTGTGGGTGTCTGTGTGCATTTGGTGGACGCAATCAGTCAGCATGTCCAGTGTACACATGAGGAGCCAGCACCAGCTACAGAGATTCTGGTTACATTGGTTTCAGATGAGACTGCGCATAGAAAATTTAAAATTCTTCAGACAATTTTTATTTGTACCTATGGAGAAGAATTCCTATTTAATTCCTTGATATGTATTGCCTTTGAATTCTTTTTGTTGTTGTTGGTGGTGGTGGTTATGGGGCTTGAAATCCAGGCCTGGGTGCTGTCCCTGAGCTCTTCAGTGCAAGGCTAGTGCTCTACCACTTGAACCACAATGCCACTTGCAATTTTCTGGTGGTTAATTGGAGATAAGAGTCTCACAGACTTTTCTGACTGGGCTGGCATTGAACCACAATCTTCAGATCTCAGCCTCCTGAGTAGCTAGGATTACAGGCATGAGCCATACACACCCGACTTCCCTTTGAATTCTTAAGCTTATGTACATGTCCTAAACCAATAGCATTCACATTAAAGAAGCATTGATCTTATATTTGAATATATATTAACTTCAACATGTGACTATTATGATATACTCTCATTTCTTCCATAATGGACACGTTAATTCTGATCAGTCACTATTTATAATAACTGTAAAAGTCATCTTACCATTTGTAAGGAGATAGTAGATTTCTGACACCTAATTATAAGTGTGATGTGTTGTATCTATTACTAATTAGCCTTTAATTCTGTCTTTCTTCCTCACTGTGTTATGTCTGAGTTAGGATAATTTTAAGTTGAAGATCAGTGATCTGACATTGTTGTGCATTGTTTCTATTGAAAGACTGTGACTTATTCTGTCTGGCTTTTCGCTTAGAGGTAGCAAATTGGTCAAGACTGTAATGCAAGCACATTTTCATGCTCAGATAAGCTCTTAATAAAGGAATGAGTATTAAAAGAAGTGTTATGACTGAACTTCATTTTGAAATCTCAGACTTAAGTGGAATATGACAGGACTTCTAGGACATCTGATAGGATGTCATGTTCCCTGGAAGAAATCTTCATAGTTGAGAAGAGCTCTAACTGTAATATAAAAAAAAATAAGCCTCCATCTCTTTGCAATAGTTTAGCTTCAATATTCTCCAGGCTTAGCCACTGGGAGTATATTTTGAATCACAAATAAGGTCCACAGTTAACAGGAAAATGTGACTTCCTAAATGTGCCATTTAGTCAGAATATGTTGCTAATGACACTTGTAAGTCACCTAGAAGCACATACTGAATTTACCTTTAAGATCACTAACTCTATGCAAATTATTTCACACACATATCATGTATGTAAATAGAAACCTTTGTACCTCATCTGCATTATCTGAGATATTTTATTTTTTCTCTTAGAAGACAAGCCCTGAATATGATGAGATTTAACAATTATATTTTATCAAGTTATATAACTAAGATATTATTAGTATCACTTTTTTTTCTACCTTGGGGCTTTAACTCAGGGCCCAGGCACTACCTGTAAATTTTTGTGCTCTGACCTAGTTCTCTACCACATGAGCCACAACTCCCCCTCCAGCTTTCTGGTGGTTAACTGGAGATGAAGCATCTCATGGACTTTCCTGCCCAGCCTGACTCCGCCTCCTGAGTAGCTGAGATTACAGGTGTGAGCCAAGGGTTTGCAGGCTTGGCTAGGCTTGACTTAAGGGCATAGGTCAGGGTGGTCTTAAGCTGGTGATCCTCTTGCCTCATCTTCCTCCTTGATTACTGGCAACTACTACCATATTAACTAGAAGAACATAATTAGGAAACAAAAAAAAAAGGAAAAATGAAGTAAGCATAAAAATCATCTGACAGAAATACAGAGTTTGGAGTCACTCTGGAAACAATTATTTGGCAATTTGTGGGTGGGAATCATTGCTTCTTGGGAATAAATGATGAGAGAGCCTCAGGGTTGTTTTTATTTTTGAATTGTCAAACTGATGTACAGAGGGGTTACAGTTTCATACGTTAGACATTGGATACATTTCTTGTACTGTTTGTTACCTCCTCCCTCATTGCCCCCTCCTCCCTCCCCCTTTCCCTTTCCCCCCAATGAGTTGTTCAGTTCATTTACACCAAACAGTTTTGCAAGTATTGTTTTTGTAGTCATTTGTCTTTTTACCCTGTGTCTCTCGATTTTGCTATTTCCTTTCAGTTTCCTAATTCTAATACCAGTACACACGATTTCCAATGTACTCAGATAAGATACAGAGATAGTGCAGGTACAACCACAGGAAGAGGATACAAGAGGGTCATCAATAATAGAAGCTACAGTTTCACATCACATGTTGAAAGTAATTACAACAGTGATATAACAGTTGTTTCCATATCATGGCGTTCATTTCACTTATCATCTTATGTGTTCATAAGGGCATAGCTATTGGGCTCTTGTGATCCTCTGCTGTGACTGCCTAAACCTGTCCTAATTATTCCCTATGAGAGAGACCATAGAGTCCATGTTTCTTTGGGTCTGGCTCACTTCACTTAGTATAATTTTTTCCAAGTCCTTCCATTTCTTTACGAATGAGGCAATGCCATTCTTTCTGATAGAGGCATAAAATTCCATTGTGTATATGTACCACATTTTCCTGATCCCTTCGTCTACTGAGGAGCAGCTGGGTTGGAGCCTCAGGGTTTATTAAACAAAAGTTATCTTTTTTTTCTTGTCCTAGGGCTTGAACTCAGGGCCTGGGCATTGATCCTGAGCCTCTGTGTGCTCAAAGCAAGTGCTCTAACACTTGAACCACAGTGCCACTTCTGGCTTTTTATTTTTATTTTTTGAGTAGATTTTTGGAGATAAGAGTCTTATGGGGACTTTTCTGCCCAAACTGGCTTTAACTGTGATCCTCACATCAGCCTCTTGAGTAGCTAGGATTATAGGCATGAGCCACCGACACAGAGCCCTTGTCTTTATATTGCACATTTGGTTTAAATATCCTTATCAAGTAAGGTGAAACTGAGTTTTAAAAATCAATTTTCCAAATTAGAGACAGTAAATGAATTATGAGTAGAGTTATAAATGAATTGTATTTTTCTTCAATTCTGGATTTATATTATCCTCACAATACAATAATTTACAAGTATGAAATGTTCTGTTTGGAAAATATAGTGTTTCGTAACATACTAGTTTATTATCAGTATATTTAAAGAGAAAAGGAAAAGGAAGGTTTGTGGCCATGAATGATTTTTCTCATTCAGAAAGAAAAAAGAGATGTAAGGAAATGAAATTAAATGTAAAACTGGCATGCTATTTCTGTGACAAGGTTATTGTACTAAATTAATTGCTTCTATTTTTAAAGAGTCAAAGAATCCTTCTATCTTTTCAATTATGAGTAATTCTGCATCACATTAGGGAGACAAAGAAATACTTCGCTTTTTTTGCTATTTCATTGATTAGATCACTTTCTCCAACTTTTAGGTTAAAGAAACCTAACTTCTCTTCTGTGTTTTATATTCTAACATGATGTATATCCAACTGAGAAGGCTAATATGCTTTTGAATCGTGGCTATGTTCGGATGATGCTCTGTTGACACTATAAGCACATGTGTTCAAGGATTAGAGCTCTTTTATTTTTGTGCAAAATGCTAGTGAACACTCTTCTTTCTTCTCTAAGACTATACCCTACAAAATATTTTCATTTAAACCTAATAGAGACTAAGGTTTATTTTCCTGTCCTTTTAAATACATGGAAGTAATTGAATTCAATGAGTTTAGGACAAATTTATCACTAATGTATAAATAGATGGACAAATGGATGGATGCATGCATGGATGGATGAACAGAGAAATGGTAGATGATGATGATGATGATGATGATGATAATGGGCCTATAGACAGAGAGATGAAAGTTATGTTTTTAGGTTATAGACTTCTTATCTAGGAACAAATGACTATGTTAAGGTAATTCCTTATGAAACTTCAATGGCATTACAGGGTTATGTAGTTCTATTTATTTCTTTTACCATTTTGACATAATTTCTTAGGAAAATGGAAGTTTTGGAGAATCTCCTTTTTACACACTTATTTACAAAAATCTACACTCTAAGATACATAAATATAAATTATTTTCACCTTCTTTTTGAACTTACTTTCCTGTAAACTCTACTACATATTAAAACAGAGCTCTGGGTTCCCATCATTCTATCAAACCAGTTCTATAACATTTACCATCAATGTAAATAAAAAATCCAGCACAGGGAAAATACTAAATCTTTCCCTACTTAGATAGATATGAACCTTTCTACACTGTTATAAATTCCTTAATGCTTTCTGAATTTATATCTAAATTGCTGAGTGGCTTTTGACCAAAGCAATGATCATGGTGACTTTGAGTAGTGGCTTTCAAGTAATATCATACTTGTAAAAGCTCAGAATATTTTGAACTTAGTCATTCTACTTTGACAAATATTGTTAAGCCACTGATTTCTAACAGATTTTTCTAATGCCAAATATACACGAGTGGCTAACTTTAGAGATGAGGTAATATAATGAAGCAAAGTCACAGGTGCATGTAATTTTGTCTACCTTTTACAATTATATCTTTGTATCAGGTATTGATAACACATAATTTTCACCAGTTTATTAACATTGATAGATCTTATATTTTTATTATACATTACATTATATATTTACTCTATATCTATAGTTTGTTTTTCTGGCAGATACTCTAAATCATGAAGATATACAGCTTTGCTTTATTTTTATGCCTAGGAACCTCAATGCACAAAAAAGTAAAGAAATTAGCCATAGTCACTCAGTTAATTCCAATGTTCATGTTCTAAATTGCTTTTCCATTTTTTAATGTGAATTTGAAGCAGATACACACAATCATCATGGCAAGCACCTTTATTTGAATCACTACAGATGATTGCATTATATCTCACTTTAATCAAATAGTGTTGTTTTTTTCTAGCTTAAAGACTATGATGTTAGAACAATTTTCAAAATTACGCTTTTAGATATTTTTTTCATGGTAACAAAGTCCCATTCCACAGT
Organism: Perognathus longimembris pacificus; assembly: GCF_023159225.1. Lineage (NCBI taxonomy): Eukaryota > Metazoa > Chordata > Mammalia > Rodentia > Heteromyidae > Perognathus > Perognathus longimembris. Next base: position 13,447,608 of record NC_063181.1, on the reverse strand, counting down.
TCTCTAGGATTATATTGCTTCCTGCATGTGAAGATTTTTCTCCTTTCTAGTAGAAGTTTTAATACTTTAAGGCCTGTCATATATGATTTATTTTCTTTTTAAAGAAACAATTTTAATTAATTTTATTTATTTACTTTTTAAATATAGTACTGAGGAATTGAACCCAGGGCCTCATGCATACTAGGCATTTTACCACTAAGCCACATTCTGAGCCTAAGGGCTGTCATATGTGATTTCTGAGTATCTTAAGGATAGTCATTGAAATTTGTTTTAAATAAGTAATAGCCTGATAATTGTAGCTTTACTTGTGGCACCGTCTTCCATTGGGTAGCTTTGGTACTTTTGATAAAAATGAAGTGCCCTAAAAGTGCTTATTATTGCTCTTTATTTATATTACAGTGAACTATGTGTGTTTCCTTAGGCTTGTATTTCCCATCTTGTTTGATATATGTTTACATTAACTTTTGAATTCAGAGGCTGCTTGCCTGTTCAAAATTATTTTAGTGGTTCTCATTTGCATTTAACTACAAATTTTACAGTTTACCATTTCTATTCATAAAAAATCCTCACCCACAGCTAAAATTTTGTTGGATCTGTAGATGAGATGGAGAAATTTAGATATCCTAGCAACACAGAACTTTCAAATGCACAAATATATATGTATCTTCATTTAGTTAGATTTCATTAAAAATGTTAGGTAATAATTCCTATCATTAAATGTATTGTTGAGCAACATTTTATAATATAATTTTAACTTTAATTTTATTTTTAATGATTTGTTGCCAGTATAGTGTGTGCTTACATTTCTACATCCACTTTATACACTGCCACTTTGCTGAATTGCTTCATTATTTCTAGTAGCATTTTATAGATCTCTCAGAATTTTCCACATACAGAGTCATCCTCTATGATTATGGGCAGATTTATCTCATCTCATCCTTTGAATGTTTTTATGCTTTTACTTACTTTCCTTGACTTATTTTCCTTGTTAGGGCTCGAGTCTACAATGTACCTTCTTGCTTTTAGTCTCAATTTAGAAGGAAATTCTTTCGAATTTTTACCATTAAGTACAAAGTTACCTGCAGGTATTTGTATGTGAAAAAAAAATACTCAGGCATTACACAGAGCTTAAACATAATCCGGTTTCTGGAAGAAATTGTAGCATAGGGCCCCATCAGTGCCTATCCCTGTGTTACTATGTATTAAAAAAAGAAATAGCAGAATGTGTATCATTCACCCAGATATTCATGTTAACAACTATTTCGTAGATAATATAGTCTTTGAACTTTAAATGCAATGCACATAAATTTTCTAAATTGGCACTATTGACCTTTGGGGCCAAATAGTTCTTTGTTTTGGCTCTATGTTTTTCTGGCAGGGGTGGGCGGGGGGGCTTGGGGTTGCTGTCTTGTGCTTTTCAAGTATATATTTAGTAGATGCCAGCAGCAATCCCTCCACCACTGCCCCTGCCTGTAACAATAAAAAAAAAAAAATCTCCAGATATCCTAAAGGGAAGTAGATAGATTATTATACCCTGGTCTAAACCTTTTTCCATGGGCATGCTGATGACATCAGCTTGAAAAGTGAGATGAATAGCTTGACTTTTGCGGTTAAGGTCTTCTCTGTACATTGCAGATTTCTCAGACAGTAAGACCATATTTTCTTCTCTTTGATCCTGTTGTTAAACAAATGACCATAAAATATGTGTCTGTGACTTGTGTTAAAATAAAAACATCTTCAGCCTTGCTTTTTCACAGTAAATCATAACTTAAGCATTCTCAGAACTCAGGGTCTTAATCAGGAATGCATTAATCATGTCTTTCTCTACATCATTTGCATTTTTGGTAATTATCGACTAATGAGCATGCCCTTTATGTGATATTTTAGTTCACTTACACCTTGATAAATATTTCAGCTTTGTGATAATTAAGTAAATTGAACATTATTAATTAGAAATGCAATCAGATGATATAGCTAAAAAATTTAGAAACATTTTCATTTTTTTAAAATACGCTTTAAGTAAAATTCTTCATAAAGATTTCTTTCCTCCAAAGAAATCCATACGTAAATAAAACTAAGTGGATCTTTTTGATTGCAGAAGTCTAAATTCGTATGATTATAGACACACTGTATGTTTGCTAGACTTTGATTTTGTTTGTCTTCACAGAAAAGCATAGAAAAAAAAGCATCTGACAGAATCATTCTGAGGAAGAAATTATTGCATTTATAAAGTAGCTTATTGCAAAGCTATAGTTATATCATAAAAATCTTGACGATACCATCAAATTTCAGTGGTAATTATGCAGAATAAATATTTTAAAAAGTGAAATGTTATTAAAATTACCTAAAATTTTATGTATATGTATGTGTGTATTTATATTTATTATGCTTCCTTATTATTTTCCTAGTACCTAAGAATACAAAAGAAGTCATTAATTTTTATCCAGATTATACATGTTTACAATAGGAAAAATTTTTGTATGTTTATTATTATTTCATTTATTAATACATTCATTTAATATGTGAAAAAATTTAGTGTTCAAATAAGTCATATTGAAAATGCAAATGGGTGTGACAGAGAACATCTTTGAAGAGAGGCATAGTAATTTAAAGTAAATCAGTTATTAACTATCATTAGTATTAACTTATGGGATAAAATTGTTCTTGGTCACAGTTCAGATTTTGTTTTCTACAAAGAAATTACCAGTGTTTCCATTTCCTGGAGTTCATCAATAAATATTTTAAGAGATCAGGTGCATGTAGGTGTTGCAACTTTGTGTTCCTTTCCTAAGGATACCCTCCTTTGGTCTCACTGTGTGTGAATGCCTAGATATGACCAGTTTCAAGGTAGTTAAAACAACTTAAGGGACTGTACAATAAAAATATTAAACTCTCAAAGTTTTGTATAATTCCTTTGGCTTTCATTAAACACTCATATGCTTAACTCTTGGTTTTACTTTTTGATTTGGTATTGGTCATTTTTAATTGCACTTTAAGATTGTTGTGGTTTCATATGTCAAAAATCAGTTTCAATTACTGAAATGTAGAATGAAGTGTCTGTCTAAAAAGGCCAATATAATACTGCAAGTATATTCAAAGTACATAATAATTTTACTCATGTATTGAAGGACAATTTAAACATCGTCCTCCTCCATTAAAGAGTTATTTGACAAGGCAAACTAAAATGCTGTAGAGATGTGAATAATCTGATTAGCCACTGGGTGTATTCAGTGTTTCTTGATATCAATTGAAGTGGAATTAAATTAGTCACTGGTGCATTCATCAATTGGAGCCAGAAAGTCTACCCTATTTAGTATAAAAATGATTTATCCTGACTAAATTATGACAGTAGCCACTAAAGAAATCATATTATTTCAGAATTAGCAAGATCTATTTCTTTTAATGTAGGAAGATAATCACTGTTGCTTAAAATATAGTATAGGATGAGAATTTTTAAAATCATGTCAAAACTATAGTTCTACAAGATAATCTTAAGAAAGAAGTAAAGATGTTCAGGCTTTTGAAAAGAAAAATGTTTGCAAGAAAAATCGGTCAAGCAAAACTAAAAATGATAAATAATAATTCATTTTCCATAGTACATTTGATTGTTTTAATTCCATTCCATGTTTATAACCATTTATTGCCTTGTTCATGGTAACTAGTACACTGAGTAAAATTCCCAGGTTGACTCTTAGATTTTTCTGGAAATGAGTTACTTTTAATCCAATTTTTGTGTAGGAAAGGTGAAATGAAAACATTGAGAAGCTATCCAAAATACCACATTTAGAAAAATAACGTCACAAAAGCTAAATTAAAGAATCAGTCTTTTTGTTTTATACCATTCATTTCTCTTTTCCATAATTCATGCATTATAGTCATAAAGGTAATATTGCCACTCCCTCAATTGTCTCTATGTCTGCTACATAAGCATTCAAGTGAAGCATGATGTTACTTTTTTCTTAAAATAAGTAAAATAATCTTTGGTGTTTGTGGAAGCAGCTATATGATACAATATCCTATCGTGCCTGCACATTTGTTCCAAGGTGAGACCTAGAACGGAGTAAGTTCAAAAACTATTGCACATTAAGGAGAAAACACAATATTTGTTCTTTACATATGTATAAGTATAAAGGAAACATATGCACTTATAGTGTGGAATAAGTATGAAGTCAGGTAAGGATTACATATTTTGTACGTATACATATATGTATATACATGCTTTCAGTATATTTTGATTTTTAGTATATTTACAGGAATAACAGGTAAACTAAGAAGCATTTCACAAAAATGTCAATTCATAAACATGTGTTTGGAAATAATTTACCTAATATTTGATAGGTTTTCAGGGATGTTCAAGTCTCTAGCTAAATACTAAATTGCCTGGCTAAACACCAAAGGACAAACTCTCTGTGACTAACACTTAGATTCCAATAAGTGAGATAAGATATACTTAGATAGATAACTAGACAACAACGTTTAAAATTGAGCTCAAGACTTCTACTGTCAAACTCTGTTATCTCTTTTTCTATTCACTACTAATATACTTGGTTCATACAACTGAGCTGACAAAAAGTGTGGGCCACTTTTGAGACTACTGTATTCTTCAGTGACACCACACCAAAATGTCACCCCAAATTATCATTTTCCTGCTTTATCCACAGGACAATTACTAATACATGAGTGTGCCAAATTTTGCCTTATCATTGGAGATATACTTTCTGATAGAATTCTGAGTTCTATGCATAGCAACTCATTTTCATTTGCCAGTAGTCCTTGACTGTCTACTGAGATAACTCAACGTACTTGAATTAATACATTTTCCCTTTTTTACACAGTGCAAACTAGAATACCAGGCATGTGTCTTAGGAAAGCAGATTTCTGTCAAATGTGAAGGGCGTTGCCCGTGTCCCCCAGATAAGCCCACCAGTTCAAGCAGAAGTGTTAAGAGAGGTAAGTGGTGGAAAGTCATTCACAGTTTTCTACTTCACCAGTCTCTTAAAATGTGTTGCAATAAAAGCTATCATGAAATATACAAAAATATGCTTTTATGTATTTACTGCAGTAATTGTATTGTGAGCAACTTTTCTCGTTTTAACTTTAGTTACTCTAGCAAATAATTGCTTTTGCCATCTTAGGAAGCTACCAAACAAAATGGAAGCCTACAGAAAACCATTCTTTACTATCTACCTAGCTTATGTAATAAATCTAGGAATCATTGTGCCTTGTATATGTTTTTAATCTCTTGTTTCATGGGATCGAGGAAATTGCTAGTGATAATATATTGATCAGATAAGATATTGTTACTGTATTTCAGTTTTGTAGTAGTAATAGTTGTTGTTTGGAGCTGGTCCTGGAGCTTGCTTTTGTGCTCAACTTCCTGAGTTCCAGGATTATAGAGATGAGCAACCTCACCCAGCTGTTATTGTTTTAAATAAAAATATCTATCTCATGTATAGTATGTGTATGAAATTTTTTGGGATAATTCTTTAAAGTGCACACTATGTTCTTGGATAATACAGTAAATATAACATGATATGTATTACAGGGCATATTACTACATTTTATTAGATTACATACTGTACTATCTACATGATATTATTTTTATATTTTTCATTTTGTTTATAGTCTTTGAAATTCTCATGGTTGCAAATTTTATGATCGCAGTCCTACAGACTTGTAGGGAATGTATGCTTCTGTTAGCTAAAAATTCTACATAACACTTTCATTAACATTTGGCATGTACTTTATAATTATCTGACCCTTGTAATGAAAGAGTAGTTATGGGGATTCCCTCATAGTAGAGAATTGATTTTTTGCCATTTTTTCCCCCTGAAAAATGTGGTAATGGATATAAAGTATGTAATTCCTATAAAAGCTATTTAATATAAACTAAAACTTTGAGCATGCTGGGCTCTTTAGTTTTCTGCAGTTGTGACCATATGCAATAATGAATTCATAAAGAGGATTTTGTAATGGCTCATGTCTTAAGCTACCAGCCATTGTTCACTGTGGTTTACTATATGGGACCTGTTGCTAGCACTGGGGCCTGTTGATGGCTCAGGCCTTCCTGATGGAAGCACTGGGCAAAGAAACTGCTTGTGTCATAGTGACCAGGAAGAAAACACAAGGCACATGGTCCCAACATTTTGTTTGAGAGCACAATTCCCGTGACCTAACTCCATCCTCTAGATCTCATTTCTTAAAGCTGCCATTACCTCCCCAACATGCCAGAAAATGGAGACCAGTCCTTCTAAAGAAGAGCTTCTGGGGAATATTCAAGATCCAATCTCACAGAAGAGGATTTAGTTGCTGGTCCTCATTATAATGAATATTTTATTACAAAAATAATTTCTGAATATTAGGTCCTTTATGTTTGATTTTACTCAATTCGATCATAAGTAGGGTAAACTTCAAAATAAAGTACTGCTATAGAATGTCTATAATAAAGCAGGAAGCCAGACTTGCTGTTCAAGTGTAAATCAATCAACTTGAAAATGAATTATAAGGTTGTGTGTGACATTAGATTTTGTACAGGATGATATCAAAGGTGAAAAGTGCTGATCTGTTGACTGGTAGGAAGCCGGATTCTTTAAACTTTTTACTCTGTAGCTTCAGATTAGCTTAGAATCAGCTTCAGGGCTCTGTTAATTCTATAGTCTCCTCTGCTATCTCCCAATCCACTCTCTCCAATTCAGCATCTCCTCTGCTATCTCCCAATCTACTCTCTCCAATTCAGCCAAAATAAGAACATTCAACACCACTTTAAATATGTCCATCATTCCCCAAATAATCAAGAACTGCAGCTTTGTATCAGCTGGCATTCTTGATAATCCTGCTTACCTGAAACCCACTCCCAAATGAATACATTTCCTCAATTGAATTGAAGATACAATTCAATACATTTAACTGTGAAAGGCACTTCAGGCACAATATAAATCCTTCCCAATTCAATATCTATGTCTCATTCTTTTCTCTGGAGGCTATTAAGGACATTTGAGAAGTAGGCATAAGTATATAACTCTAATACATCATAGCCCTTCAATGAGATTTGTCTTCAATAAGTATTTCCTGCTTTTAGACTTACTTTTGAATGAGGAGATAGGTTTGATGTATGAATTCATCTTAATCTTGAACAGACTGCAGGAGGAATTCAATATGCATTAAATATGGAAGGTAACACATCTGAGAAAAACATCCCTTGTGAATAAACAATAATTACGTTTTACATTACTTATGTTTTCTATAGAGTGTTTATATTAATATGTCAAGAAGGGAATTTAAAGTCCTATCATCAGGGGATAAAGATCTTTTATGTTCAATTGTGCATAGAAAGAGAAGCAAGAATTTTAACTAATCCTATTCTAACAGATTGTCAGAGCAAAGTAAGTACAGGATTTTGCTAGCTTCTCTGGAAAAGCTGTACAGAAAAATGTTGAATGTCATTTCTGCACAGTGCCAAAGGCCGAGAGACATGGGAAATGTAAAACTGAATTCAAGACCATTTTTAATCTTTCCACTGGCATTTACAGTGAAAGGATATCTTAGGCAGACAATGCAGTCCAGGGAATTATATTTAATATCATCTCTGTTATAGAACTCATATAGTAGAATGACTGCCACTGAAATATTCCACAAATAATTCTGACTTCCTTCTCTTGAAAGCAAATAGATAATATTTTATATTTTCATTTGATTAATGAATCTATTAAGTCTGCTTGAACTACATTAAAATGAATCAAAATGTTTTCTGTATAGAATGGGAGAAAGTAATGTTCTCTTTGATGCCTTTAATGCATTTCGTAATGGATGTGCATAAATTGATGCAACTGGGTATCTTAAGCTAAAAAAAAACATAATTTACATATTCTAGAACCCTGGATTCTGCCTTGAGACTCAAGTAGGTAGGCATACTCTACTTCAGTAAGTAAATTTTAGTTGATATCTTCTTTCCTCTAGCCTTCCTTTAATTTATGCAAGTGTTTATGATCAACAATGATGCCCCAAAATAGCATTGTTGAATCAAAAGGAAATATGAATCACTTGAATACATATATGGAAGCTAAATCTACTTTAGTCAATTAATTTTAACATCTCTTCTGATTTTTAAAATCCCTGTATTTTTATACATCCAAGAAAATATAAGATTTGTTGTTGTGAACATGGACTATAAATAGACCATTTTCCAGTGATTTTTACATAAATATATAAAATGCAACACTATATCTTAGGAGGGATTTAAATATGACCTTAGGAAGTATTTTTGTAGTTGATAAACTAAAACCTAAAGGTACTCCCTAGATTTAAATTAAATTATATTTTAGCTACATAATTCTATATAAGTTTCTGAGTGGCTTCAATAAAACAGCAACCACGTCAGCAATTTACATTCCAAAAAATCAACAGCAAAGATTCATAAGTAAAGTAACACTGAATCTATGCATATCAAACCTTGGTTATGATGTCTGGTTCAGTTCAGGACATGATGCTAATTGGCATACTTATTCATTGATAAAACTAACCCATCTAAAAGGCATTGAAAGGCTTCCAGATACATGGGGAGCCATGTACAGAGTTTTATAAAGTCTTCAGTTGTCATTCTATTTGCTGAACTGGAAACACTCAAAAGAAGAAAGCAGAGTAAATATAGGATAACTTCAATAATTACATAATTCAAATTTGAGCAATACATTTTCAGGAAAAAAAATATTCTAAATAGTCTTCTCCGGTCTCTCCTTGCTGCCATCGTTGGTGACAGGAAGTCTGCTTTTACTCTCATCCCCTTTTCTTTTAGGCACCGCCTCCCACCCAGCTTTCTTTAAATATTTTTGATTTATTTAGAAATTCAAAGGTATTTGTATAGATTTTCATTTTTTGTTTTATTTTGCAGTTTAATTTAGATTTATGATGTATCATTAGTTTTATGAAGTCCTTGACCATTAATTCTTCAAATATTTTGGTTCCCTATTTCTTTTCTTTTTCCTGTGTATTTTAATTTGAGAAGTTTCTGTGGACCTATGTTAAAGTTCTCTATTTTTTACATGGTCTAAATGTATAATAATGTCACTATTAAAGGCTTTCTTTATTTCTCCTGCCTTTTTAAAAATAAATTCTATTGCTTTTCTTTGCTTTACCTGTAATTCTTACTTATATTACCCCTTTTGTGTTTTCTCTTTTGTGTGAATACCTTTAATAGGTTAAGCAAAGTTATTTTAAAGTCCATAACTCTCAGCATCGTTGTCATACATAAAGAATTGGTTCTAATGATGGGAAATGTGACCTGAGCCTTAAATTTATTTTTAAATATCTATATATTTTTGTTGAACGTCAGGGAGGTAAGGAGGTTGGACAGAATAGATTTTAAATAAGCCGTTAGTGTAATTTACAGGATCTTTGTTATTCTGTTTTTTTTTTTTTTTGTTTTTTTTTTTGTTTTTTGGCCAGTCCTGGGCCTTGGACTCAGGGCCTGAGCACTGTCCCTGGCTTCTTCCCGCTCAAGGCTAGCACTCTGCCACTTGAGCCACAGCGCCGCTTCTGGCCGTTTTCTGTATATGTGGTGCTGGGGAATCGAACCTAGAGCCTCGTGTATCCGAGGCAGGCACTCTTGCCACTAGGCTATATCCCCAGCCCCTTTGTTATTCTGATTGGACCTTGAATTATGCCCTCTATCTACCATATGTATTCCCATCAGGGGCTTGAAATTCCTACTGTTGTTCATCCTCTCATGCTTTTGGGATATTTCTTTGTGCAACTTCACTGGGAGTGTTTATCCAGTCTCTCTTTCCATTTCTATCTATAGTGATCTCAAGATCCAGGTTCAAGTATGTGAAAATGTTCCATTTTCTAGTTTCCCAATTCTGTCTTGATCTTCCAATGGTGCTGGCACAGAAGAGTTTCTTTCCAAGTAACTTTTTCTTTCTCTCCAGACAGAGTGATGTTTACAATTACTATTTTTATTTTCTTACTTTGTTCTTTAACTCCAAGGCATCCAGTCTATTTTGCTGAAATGATATTCTATGCCAACTATGACCTGTCTTTATTTGTTGGTGATAGGTGACATACTGAGATAAGGTTTTGCACTGTTTTTTTTGCTTTCTTCAGATTCATTGTTATTGTTTTGTTTTGTATAAGGATCTGCCTGACTTAATTTTTTACATCTTGGGTCTGAAACCAGTAGCCCCTATAAGTACTTTTAAACTACATATTATCCAACAATACTAAATTTATCAGTATACTCTGGTTTCTCTTCACATCGTGTATACCTTTTGCCTTTTACTAAAGTTATCAGTAGTTACTACTATATGAGTTATAAAAATATGACAATGCTGATCATTTTTCTCTTAAGCAAGAAGATGCCACCTTAGCTCAATGGTAAAAAGGAAAAGATGTCAATACATTATATATATGGATATATGGATATATCACAAGGAGTTATTTCATTTGAAATTTTAGTTGGTAGTTCACATAGGAAGAGCAGAGATTCAATTATGTGACTATTAGAGATTTATTTAGATAATTTTATACTTATCACTTTAAGACTTATAGCTGTATAACTCGAAATGGGTTTAACTCAGATGTGTTTAACTCAACCAGCAAGCCATGTCAACAATTTACATTCAATAGAATCAACAGCATTGTCCTCTTAACTGTTCTGCCTGACCCTGCAAGATCTAGAGGAAGAGCCCTCCCAGGCCTTAGCCAGTGTTTGCTCAGTAGAGCCAAATCAAGAACTCTGCTCCATTAGTGTACGAGCAGCTTTGTGATTTTCTGAATAATTAATGAAGACCAACTCACAGTTCTGTCCTCTCACTAAAATTATTCATTGATTTCCTTTGCTTATAACTCTCAAATTTTTATTTAAAAGTATTGAGCTCTAGAGTCCTAGCCTTGAGCTGAAGAGCTCAGGGACAGTGCAGAGACTCAGAGTTCAAGCCCCATGACTGACCAAAAAAATATATATATATAGAGCTCAATCATCCAAACGGCACATTTCTTTCAATCTATTAATGAGTAAACAAATCCTGCCAGGAAGTCTAACATCGTGAAGATAATAAAAGAGATATTTGGTATAATTTCAATAGCTTCTGACTCCAAATTATATGGGCAATTTATACTTAGTATACAGTTACTCCTTTTCTTTAGCTTTCTGTGATTAAAGTCATAAAACTCTATTGATATAGTTTGACCCTTTCAGCAACTTTGTCTGATTTTCTGATTTATAAGTAGAAAAAAGGACAAACAGCTTTTTAAACTAGCTTACTGTTTCCCAGAGGAACTCAAGTTTTCTGAGATTAATTTTGTGATCTATACTTGAATATTAGGAACAATATCCACGACAGTATCTGAATATAAATTTTCAGAAAATTTAACTTCATAAACCCAGGTTATACTGGGTGATATTTTAGTGAAAGATTTAATTCAGCTATTTATATTTAGAAACAAGAAACAATAGCAAAAATCAAAACCAAGAGTTATATAAATTTACAGTTAGCTGATTTAATTTCTTAAAATTGTAATTGAAATGCAAATATTTTAGTTCTTCAACAATGAATTTTGAACAATACCACTTATTTCTTTATATGACAATTAACTTTTCAATGTAAATGGGTCATAGGTCTATCATAAAATTTAAATCAGAATTTCCTGCCATATTGGTATATATTGTGACTGTAAAAGAATATTTGTATTCAATATAAAGTCCTTTTCAGTTTGAGTTTGGCCTTTCATTGGTATGTATGATACTTAAGTTGGTTGTTAGAACCATTTGAAACATTAGAGTTGTTTCATGACAACTTACATGCCTATTATTGATCATTTATAGCAATGTCTAAATTATTATTACTTTACTTTTACTTGCCTTTGTATTAGCAAATAGTAATCATTTGCTTAATCTTAAAAGTCATGAAGCATTTACCTTTAATTAATGTCTTAAGCTTCTTTAACTTAACAAATTAATCAATATTCATTTAGCTGTTAGCTAAATATCTTTTCTATAATTACGATCATTCCTTTACAATACACTGTACTTATAGTCCATTCACCTCACAATGTGATTAGTTATTAAATAACAAACATGACTCCCCCTAATAATTATAGAATTTATATAAAATCATTTATATTTCCTTTGCAATTTTGAAAGAAAATTCCTTTGTATTCTATTGATTAAAAAATAGTACCTTCTTTTCTTCACCTGTATCAAATTATCACTTCTGTCTCTTTCTTCCACATTTGCTTTTGGGAGTTAAGGACAAGAAAGTCTTTTGTAGCAAATTATGTAAGAAATTGTTTTCACCAGTTTTATCCGGACCTTCATCTAGAAGGTCAGAAGAGAAGGTAAGTTGAAATGGAAGTGTAGGCTTTCTTATTTTACAGATATTTGACAAAAAAGCTCCATCCCAGATTCTGCATTGAAATTATAGTCGCCTTTATTGTTTTTCAAGGGCACTTGTAATTTTTGTGAAGAGATTAAAGTTCCAGCTTTGTTATTGTTATGGCATAGTGTCCTATTACTGCCTAGGCTGGTTTTGAACTCCTGAGCCCAAGAATTCCTCCTGCCTCAGTCTCCAGAGTAGATAGAACTACATTCAGGTGCCTTGTCCACTCATAATTGTTCCATATTCGTGTCTCATTTAGTTAGAAGTGTGTATTATTATTGTATTTATTATGAAATTAAGAATTATATGTAGTCAATATTATGTACTATCATCTTAATCTTGAGGTATTATCAGCCTAGGAATAATATGGACCTTCGATATGGAGATAATGATGTAATACTGGATAGACCATGTTTGGTATCCTATTCTTCTGTTATATTCTGTCTCAATTTGAATAAAAATTCTGAACTGTGCTTCTAGTTTGAACATATGGTCTGAGTGTGATCAGGTGCATGTGTGATATCAAAAATCAGGAAGCAGAGCCTGGGAAATAATGAGTTTGAGGCCAACCAAGGCTACAGAAATTGTCAGTGACACTACAAATGAAGCCATTGGTGAGCATAAAAAATCATGTGGTAGGTGGTAAATGGCCATGGAAAGCTTGTAAAAGAAAAGTAAATGCAAAGGACTAGCTCAATGATCACTTTCTCTTGTTTGATCTGCTAGGAAAAGAGGAAAATCAACATAATTAAATCTTCAAGGTGCTTCAAGTAATATTCACTTAAGTATTTTACAGATTTCAAAGCGACTACTTAAGAAAACTGCTTAGATGAATTTTTACTATTTGTTATGATTCCAATGATCATAGCTAATACAAACATTAGGGAGACTTTCAAACGATTAAATTTAAATGTACTTCACTTGTAAGATGATAAACTTAACACCCAAACTATGTTATTATCAAAATTCTTCGTTCACTTTATTCCTTTAATATTGTGTCACATGTATATGATCAGATAAACCTACTTACTACTGAATTCATACAGATTTTTTTTGTTTTGTTTTGTTTTTTTCCTTTTTTTTTTTTTTTTTTTTTTTTTTTTGCCAGTCCTGGGGCTTGGTCTCAGGGCCTGAGCACTGTCCCTGGCTTCTTTTTGCACAAGGCTAGCACTCTACCACTGGAGCCACAGCGCCACTTCTGGCCATTTTCTATATATGTGGTGTTGAGGAATCGAACCTAGGGCTTCATGTATGGGAGGCAAGCACTCTTGCCACTAGGTCATATTCCCAGCCCTCATACAGATTTTTTAACATTTATGTTATTTTAATAAGACAGTCCTCATAAGCACAAAAACTATGTTAAAAGTATAATCTTATTAAACAATGAATCTGTTGCACAAATACCCTCAGTCAAGTTGACTAAGGCAACTCAATATAAAAACCTAGAGGGGAAAAAGAAAAGAAAAAGCTACCTAGGAATCACTAAAGAAGTTAATAGTGAACCACAGATGCAAAATCAAATGATTATTGGATGATTAAACAAAGGGAGTTTCATAACAGATACTGTGGTTTAAGCCTTACAGCTGCCACCTCAGCCCTTACTGCTCTGTAGACTAGCAGAAGTTTCCATTATAACAGGATTATAATAAAACACCCACCATGAAAGGAGGAATGCCACCCACACCTCTGTTACCTGTGGTATGTTAGAATTGAGGATCCTGAATTCTACTAGAAAGTGCAATGTTTGGTAGCCTCAGGCTACAGAGCCTCATAACTTAAAAAAACCTAGGAAAGTATCGGGATCCCACACCACAAAGGAAGTTTATTTAACTTTTTAAATCTTAAACTTATTGCTCAAGGCAATTTTCACATAATACTTAAACATCTACTGAACTGTATTCTTTTGTCATTTTAAGAAGTACTGGCCCAGAATCTTAAAGTGGAATTCAATAAAATAAGATTTGCTTTTATTGAAGTCTATCTAAGTGAGAATGTTTTCTGGGGTTTCTAGCAGAGAGCCTTTAGAAAAGTTACAAAAAAGAAATAGATTGACTGGCTGGCAAGCTCTGCTTTAACCTGAACTACCTAACAGAAAGTCTTACATGTGAAAGATTTACCTTCAGGACACTGTCTTATCTAGGTGTTTAATTTTATCTGTCACTCTGTAGTGAAACATCTGTCTGTAGACAGTCCTAGGGGATCTTGTATCAGAGGCTTTTGGATGATCCAAGTTGGTTTTAATTCTCAGGGTAAGTAGTAATTACTGCAGCTGCTCCCTCTGCTAACTAGAATCTACAATTGACAACTGAGGCCATTCTTATTGAAATATTCATATAATGGCTCTCAAACCAATAGTATTATTCCAGTGTTTATATTACCCCAGGACAGAATTAACAGAGTCACCAAATGAATATTGTAATGAAAAGACTATGGCATTTGTAAAAGAATCAACTGAAGCATTAAAGTATATTTTCTGCACATGTATGAATGGTGTTCAAATATATGCTGGTATCTTCTACAATTTCTTGAGTCCCTGGGGAGGAGTAAAAGGTCTGTTCACATGATGTGGGTAAATATTGAGAATAATGATGGTACTAAAACTTACTAGCTATTGTTTCCTAATCGGTGGAGTATTAGGAAGTAGTGGCTACTAAGAAATGGTAAATTGCATGTGTTACATAACCAGTATAAAGAGTAAGCAGGATATTGTGCTGGCCCAGGATAATACAAAATAGTGCCAAAACATCATTGGAAGGAGATAAGCAGCAGCATAATGGGAAAATGGCACCATGAACTGCACAAGTGCGTTACATATCACTGGTGCCTATAGGCTCCCCCAGGGAGGCTCCTTCAGAGCTGCCTGGCAGAAGCTCCTCTTATTACAAACTCAACATCACGGTGCAAGCAGGTCCATACATACTCAATTAGTACATACACGATTGTTCTGCTATTGGATAACTTTTGTTCATCTGGCTGTTCTAAAGTCAAATGCTTGGTTTTAGGAAATATTCAGTCTGGAACAAAGGCTTGTGGCAGCTCCCAAGTATTCACATGGGAATGCTTTTCTAGTGCATCCTGCAGAGGAATCTCAGTCTTGCTCTCAGTTGTGTTTGAGGTCTCAGAGCATTTCCAGACACCACTCCGTGACAAAAGGTTTTGCTCTGTCTTAGAGATAGGCAATTCCGGGTGATGTTAACCTTGACAGGAAGTAAATGGAATCCCGATGTTTTACCATTTCCTCCTCTTTTTTCACAGGCATTGGATGTGTGTTCTTTGACTTCCTTCCCCAGTCAATACAGGTTCACTTATGCTGTAGTCAATGGAAGAGTTAATTGGTGGCAGCTCTATTGAGTAGTTTGGAAGTAACTTGCAATGTAGGCATTTTTGGACTTTAGTAACAAACCTTACTCAGGTCCAAAATGAAGCATCAACAGTCAAAACTACAGCAACAGAAATCTCCATGATAGTTGTAATATTCAAGACTTAACATTTGCCATGTAAATGTCACCCTCCACCAACCTACAGATTAAGATAATTATTATAAGAACTACTGTATGTAATCTGTGGGAAACTTGACTATGATATAATTTTAGGTTACAAACAAGATGGCTTCTAGTTTTGATTTTAGCATTCGTTTTAATATTCACACAAGACAGATTATTCAGACATTACCCAGTTTTGTCTGTAGAACTCAAAATCATTGAAGCATTATGTTACTGACATACAAATCATCAGAACCTTATGGATAATTTGGTTTTTATTTGTTTTGATGATGTAGAGGAATTGCTGCCTAGTCAGTCTTTCTTAAGATGAGGTACATAAGAATGGATAGTTTTTTTGTTTTGTTTTGTTTTTTTTTGCCAGTCCTGGGCCTTGGACTCAGGGCCTGAGCACTGTCCCTGGCTTCTTCCCGCTCAAGGCTAGCACTCTGCCACTTGAGCCACAGCGCCGCTTCTGGCCGTTTTCTGTATATGTGGTGCTGGGGAATCGAACCTAGGGCCTCGTGTATCCAAGGCAGGCACTCTTGCCACTAGGCCATATCCCCAGCCCCAAGAATGGATAGTTTTGATCATTAAAATAACACTGAAAATTAAAATTTCATGCTAGAAAAGCATTCATGATTTATTTTAAAAGAAAATCTCCATTCAATCTTTCAAATTGTGGCTCAGTTTCATATAGATTTGGGCTACTTTCTGCCAAAACCCAGGATAGCATAGGGGTTCTAGGTGATCAGTGACTAGTGGGTAATAATTGATGGTGACTCACCATTGATTGGGCAACAAGCACAATTTCACTTCTTTTCTCTGCCTCAGTTTCCTTTTTGAGTATAAGTAACTACATAATCTTGAATGGGAAAACTATGCTATTTTCTCTCAGACATCCAAATTTAGTGTATTCAAGATACTAGTGATATTAGAAATATAAGATCCTATCTACTATGTTGAACCACTAGAAATGTTTAATATATATCATTAGTCTAAAGAAAGAAATCCAGTAAGTTCCTGTGTCCTCGAGAAATAATTTTAAAAAAGGATTATCATAGTAGATCTTCCATTAAATAATTCATGAACTAATAAGGGAAAAATAATTAAGTGGAAATCACCAAGCCATGATTAGTGGCCTGATTATGAATTTACTATGGGTGTGAATTTACTAATGTCACAATTTCTATCTTCAAGAACTTACCTAAGACTAAGCTGGAGCTTTTCCTCAGGAAATCCCAAAGTGACAATCAAGTATGGGCTATGGCCATGGTTGTACTTGAGGCTCAGTGCTGTCTTCTGAACTTACCTAATCATTCACAGAATTTATTTCCTTGAAGATATTCATGGCAACTTCCTTCAAAGCAAAGTAAGAAGTGTTGGCTGTTCACTGTTGTCCCCATTTCTGCCTTTACAGAGCTCATCTGATTAGGCCATTCCAACTACAACCATCTCCTATGTGATTAATCAAAGTCAATGGGGAAGGGCTTCAAATACATTATCACAATCTCTTTACCCTTGCCATGTGCCACAAAGTACAAGGGAGAGGCATTTCATTTTAGTCACTACTTTTGTCCCCTCTCAAGAAGAAATAATGCAAACTAATTCTGTTTATAGCATATGAGCGGATTTATGATGATGCACTGCCATAAACTTAATTGAACCTTCCATACTAAGATATGACAACAAATTAAAGAAGAACAGGTAACCAGTCATAGTCAAAGAGGAGATTTACAAAATCGAAGTAGAGTGATTCCTTTTTGTTCTAAAAACCTATTTGTCTCTGGCTCTTATCTATATTTGATATTATTGTTATTCTTTGTATCCTATTGGTATGACTTTCCTATTCTGTAAGTGATGGAAGAAAATTAATTGTTTTGACCGACCTTAAGGTAAACAGCTAGTGCACCAAGTTATAATGCCTTATTACACTTCTATCATGTTCATCGTGGTCTCTAATAATTGAAGGTGTAAAATCTAGATGTATAATATTAGCCTTGCTTTTCTCTCTCCCAAAGTGTAACTTTAAATTGATTAAACCTCTGCTTCTATGGAATTTAAGGTAGACCTAGTGTTCCCTAGTTTTCTTCCTGAGTATAATCACAAACATCAACATTTTATATAGGAAGTTGCTGAAATACAGAGAAAATGTGGTTGGCTTGCTAAGTGCCTGACATACCAAGGAGTCGGTGAGTTCTCAGAGTTTTCTTGTGGGTATCTATGGTCAAGATTTGGAGCTGACAAACAGGAAACTGGAGAATGCACATGGGGCAGAATAACAAGCATATGCATACATAGCACAACCCCAGCCATTTTTTTCTGTATAACAAAGGACCAGGCAGACACACCATAGTGAGCATGATAATTTATAGACAATAGTTATTCCCTTGTACCTCATTAGATTTTAAAAATAATAATAAAGCCACCTCCCAACACAACTAACAAGAGCTGAGTGGAGAGCTTGAGAGTTTCGATATCCTTAAATGACAATGAAGACCCCAGACACCAACAAGAGCATGATATTGGGGAATTGACAGAGAAGGCTAAGGAGAAATTTCCACTGAGAGGGAATATGGCTTCCTCCAGTGAGTTATCAATGCACACTGTACAAGGATTCTGGATTTCCACCTATGCCTGGAAATAATGAGTCATTGGTAGCTTTCCCTACCAGAGTAACCTAACAGGAAGCCTGGAAGAAAGTTGTGAATTTCATTATCACCCAATGGTACTGAGACCCTGTGCCCCACTTGCCACCAAAGTTCATATGAGCAACAATAATGAGCACTCCCAGCCAGGATGGTATCAGCCCATATCCTCTAATCAAGACCCAGGAGGTGCAACCATTCCAGGGTCAACAGGAGTTAAACAGTGAAGCTGGCTTCTAACACCAAGTGCCAGTAATGAGGCAGTGACTCCCTTGCTTCCTCGGAAATAAGCAGCATAATGTATTAATAAGATACAACCCAAATAAATGCCTAGGTCCTCACAGAAAACTGCTCATCATTCTAACAGCAGGAAAGAAACCAAACTGAATGGTAATTTTGAAAAGCAGTAAATATCCAAATTGAGAACTTTAGGATGTTAGATATATGATGAAGATGTTAATGCAGCCATGAAAAAATCACTTCCATTATGAATTTATTTAGAACAAGAAATTACAGCATTGATAATATTAATAGCAAAATATTCACAAATGAATTATCAGAAAGAAAAAAAGATATAAAAGAAGAAAGAAAAAAACATAAGAAATAGCCAAAGGGAGATTGTAGGAATAATCCGAATACAAGAATGCCAGTGGATTGACAAATTATTATAATAAAGAGTAGGAAAAAGATTAAAAAAAATAATTTGGCTGAAAGTTCTATTCAGGCAAATGAAACATGAAGGCCTAGTTTCTCATTGGCTTCTCTTTCTTCACTTTCTGAGTAGTTAGCACCTGACATATAAGTTAATTTCAGATATATATGTGTATATATATATATGTACATTAAATAACAGGATTTGGTTTGTCTTGTTATATAACACCTACTAAGTTTTGCTCTTCACTGTTTGTGCCAACTTTCTTGTGATAGAGATAAAACGTATAAACTTGAAGTCAAATCAAGCAATGAAACCATGCAGCTAAGCATTAGAAAGAAAGTGTGACATACTAAAGTAAGTCCTAATGGACTTGAGCAAAAGACCTGGCATTTATGCTATTTGAGTCTTAGAATAAAAAAGGAAACTTTGTGGGACTGAAGGAGTTATAGGAAGCCAGACTAATAAAATATGGAGGTGGTCAGATGTGTAGAGCAGAAAAAAATGATTTATCAGGCTCTCCTTCAAACTGAATTCTGTTAGGACAGAGAGGGGCAGTCGAGGTCAGGACGACTCAGAAAGGACTAATGGATCTTGCTGAGAGACTTTTTCTTCAGATTTAGATGTTATATTCAATTTTTAAAAGTCATTATGGGACTGCTAGGGGAATCCATAGAGTCTCAGATGAGGGAAAAGCAAAATTACTCCACAGGGAAATAGGATTGACAAAGAAAGCATGCTTCCATGAGACAAATTCAGTGAGAAAATCTGAGTTCACCAAAGGAAAGGATATCACAGATTCAACAACAACAACAAAAAATGTTATTTTCTCCCCAAGATGAATAAATAACAATCCCATATAGATGTTTCAATATGAACAAATTGTCCTTGTGTGATGTTAGAGAAAGAAAATAAATAGTACAACCAAAATATTTGTAACATGATAAGCTTTCTAAGAAAAACTGGAGAAAAAAATAGCACAATAGTTATAAATATTGGGAGTTTATATTACTCCTGTCATGTCTTATGGTTTAAACTTTCAGGGAAAAAAAAGTAAAACTGGGGTGGGATAGTTCAATTGTCTGGAGTTTACAATTTAGAATAGAGTGGTTCATAACACTGACTTTTTTCCCTTACTATATTCTGAGAACCTGAGAGCAGAAAGACCAAGAATAACATTCATAATAAAATGTCACTCTGAAAAACTTGACAGGTAACATAACAATGCACTTTTCTGAAGGCATCTCAAAGGTTTTAATAATGAAAGAGCATTCTCTGCAGGAATATTTATATTATATGAAAAAATTCCTCTGGCAATGAATATAAAAGATCTGTAGAGAATAAACAGTGTTTAAAATGCACAAAGGCAGAGCACACTAAAGGTGAAATATGGAACAACAGGCAAGATAATTAACAAATTATTTAAGGTTGAGTTTGACAGAAAGGAACAGTGAGAATTTCTTACAAATACATGAAAGATGAAAGTCTACTTTCACATTTGTTATTCCCCTTTCATCCAGTTTGAATAGTTTAAGACACAACATAACAAAAGAACTTCAAATATTTAACAAAAAAAGAGAATTTTTTTACACCTTAGGTAATTCTTTAATACTGCTCTTCAATCTTTCTAACTGAATGCTGAGTCATTGATAGTATTATACACAAACCTGGTGAATTCTGTAATAAAATAGAAGGTGCTATTGGATAAGAATATTCAACAAATGATTACAGTGTAGGATGAATTTCAATGTTAATGAATTATACTACTTTAGGTATTAATGAAGCCAACTAACTAATCCATAAGCCTTTTCTACAACCAATAACAATATTACTGATAAATGGGAAGGTGTTATTACTGGCAACTACAATTAAGTGAATTAGCAGGAAAAACTTTTTAAAACTATTTTTATTCTTTTTAAGTAGTTGTACAAATGAGTTGCCATTCGTTTATGAATACAGTATATCTTGCTCTATGTAAGCCACAACAGAAAAATTGTTTTTGTTTTATTTTTTCTCTTCTAATGCCTGGTACTTTCTAGCTATATAAGTATTTTGTGAAACATACCTAAACAACAAATTCCAAAGAAGGCTTAGGATATTCATGCAAAAAACAAAAGTCTGACTTAGGTGGAGAGTGATCTATCTTCTAGCACATCCCCACCTGAACACAGAGAATATTCCCACTTGAGAATGTAACAAATTGACAGTTTGTTGAGTCCACCAGAGAGCTTTACTGGCAAGACAACCAACAAAACTAAATCCCAAGGAGAGGCAAGATGCCTCCAATAAAAGAAGAGGAGCTGTTTTAGATCACGCAGGCATGTGGCAAGCTATGACTGCAGTCAGATGTCAGGAAATGATATGTGAATTAGCAAAGCCCAACTTGAGCACGACAAGTCAGTTTGAGACACCTGGGAAACCCAGACATAAATGGAGATAGTATTCCTTGCTAAATTATTTCCCATGGGTGGATGAGAAGGGGACAGACTGCATACACTTCCATTAATCAAAGATTTCCTGGACAGGATCTGCCTATGAGAGAAGGGAAGCAAAACCTCCTCCACAAAGAACAGGGAAACGTCCCCTAATACAAGAAAAGAAAGCAAAACTTTGTTCTGAGAGTTAGATTGAAACTACATTACTGCTCAACTTCTTCAGCACAGGTAGAATCAAAATGACTTTTCATGAAGACAGGAACACTTTTCTTGAGCAGAGAAATAAATAGAACTGGAAATCAAAAGCAAACACAGAGGTAAGATGGTTTGGCTACTATGGGGAGAGAGAAATACACTATGTGTACCCTGCCTCAGAGGTACAAGTAATTAGCAATTAAAGGAGACAAATTGATGATTAAAAAAATTCAATGGATTCAAAATGCAAGAACTAAAAGGAATGGGGAAAATAGAAAATAACTAACAATTCCATATAGTTAACTCCTGCCATGTCAATAATTGCAACAAATGTAAATGTAGTGTTAAATGTGTACATATCTAATACCTAAATTTTAATGCCCATAAAATAAAATCAGATAAAACAAATGGGAAAATAGAATCACGATTATAGTTGGAAACTTCAACATCCGTCTCTCAGGAATCAATACATTTGCTGACTGCTGTCAGAAAATCTGTAGGTTTGTATGCATCCTAAATAACACTACAATTCATCATATATGACATATATTTAATATACAACTGAAGACAAAAAGAATATACATTCTTTTGGTCCACATAAAAATTTCACCAAGGCATGCTTATTGTAGGCGGTTGAACAAATACCAACATAATTGATATCATATAATGTATGTTACCAACTAATAAAATAAACTAGAAATCAAGAGCATAATAACATAAATTGCATATTTACAAGTTGACTAATTTTATATCTAAATAAGTATTAGATTGCAGTCACTTTCATAAATGAAATGAAAACCTTCTAATTGAGCAAAAATACAAGCTTATAATATCAAATAATTTGTAATATTCCTGTACTGTTGTTTAAAGGGAAATTTATTAGACTAAAGGATCATCTAATTAAGTATCACCATAAAATTTTAGATAAACAAAGTTAAATACAAATCAAGAAAAGAAAAATGTATTAAAAATGCGAAAAAAATAAACAAAAAAACAGTACATTAATGAGCCAGAAAGATATTTTCACAGAAGTCAACACAATAAAGAGACAAAATTTTAAGAAGGGCCAAGGAAATATTAGGATGCAAATTAACACTAGCATGGGACATTGCAAAGAATAACTTGTATATTGCAACCAAATCCTATGAATAAATACAGAAAAATCAAAGGAATAAATGAATTCATTGCTAGACTGCCATAGATGACTCAAGAAGGAATACAAAACCTTTAGACTTGTATGTGTTTGCCTATATGTTTCAAGGTATTTCCCTACATGTGATTAAAAGTATTTTATGATTAAGAACTTTCTGACAAAGAATAGTCCCAGCCTACATGACCTCAAAGGCAGATTCCAACAGATATTTAAGGAACAGCAATAATCCTAAATATCACAAGAGTAAACAATATCAGCCAACCTACTTACTAAAGTAATATTGATACAAGTTAGCACATTAAGTTAAAACTACAGGGAATGGTTAGTCACAGTCTGTATTTCATATTAGGATATCTTAGCTTTTTTATAAAGAAAATTTCAAATGTAAATGATTAATTTTCCTATGTCAAAGTTTTGAAAGTTTCCATTATATTTAATTATGAAATCATGTTATTTGCCAAATATAATGATTTAGTTTGGATTATACAATTTTGTTTGACTATTTCCAGAGAAGAAAAATATTTATTATCTAGGCTACATAGGAATGAGATAATACTGTATAGGTTATCTTATTATGTGGGCAATAACTTTCCCCATTATTACTTTACACCGGGGACTCTAAAATGCCACCAACTTCTCTCCTACGGAATATGGTTTATTCTCATCATGTATTTCTAGGATAAGAAGCTTTGTCCTTGGTCTTGTGTTGATGGGAAAGTGATGGCTTTACACCATCAAATAAAGAGTGGATTATTATTTTTATCTTAACCCACTGAAAGAAAAAAATGACATCTAGTGTGAGCAATCACATTGCTAAACTTACAAATGGCCCCTTTCAGTTAAGTCATTTTTTGGATTCGCAAATAGAACAGTACCTTCTTTTAAGGAGCAGTAATAATACATCTCTGAAATGTATTATTTGTACTAAGAAGACTGATGATAAGCCTCCTATGTTTCATTGTGAAATAAAATTTTACATGAAATATTAAAAATCTTATGAGAATTTTTACCTATGACAATGTTAAGAATGACAGAATGACCTCAATAAGGTATCATAACTAATACTAGAACTGAGTACAGTTTTTAGCTGTGTTTTTGGTACTGTATTTTTTTCAATTCCATAATTTATTCATTGATATTTATCCTGGTTCTAGGATATTGAGAGCATACAGAATGAGACAGCTTTTGCATATACAAACATTTTTTTGAAAAATTGAAGGTACTATGTAAAATGAATCTAGTTTCTAATCATAAAAACAGGAGGACTAGGCTTTGTGGAATTGCCTTGCTTCTTTATCTGGTGACACTTTTCTTTACCACACCTGAATTCAAATCTCACGACTGTGGATTAGTAAAAGATTTGTCCCACAGGAGAAATGATGGTGTAATATAGAGGAGGAATTTAGCATTTATTCCCCTTAGAACACAGAGAATCCTTTTCATTACTATAAAGATATATAATAGGGCCAGTATTCTCAGATTAGAAGTGAGCACCAGGCACCAAATATAGGGGAGAGAGATGATTTGAAGGAACTCCACAGATGTCATGTATTGTTAATCAGAAAAGGTAGCCCAGCCTAGAATCAAGACAGTCAGCATCATTTTCTGACTTAAACTGACTGTTCTGACTGACCTGAGACTTATTTGTCATGTTCAAATGCCTGAGGGTAATTGAGAGCAGCTCCATTATATAAGTAATTTAAATAAATACTTTCGTACCATAAATAAAATATAACTTGTTACTAAAGAATTTCTCTGTGTCATACATTTTTATTAATTGCTTTTAGGTTTATTTTGATTCCATGACTCAATGAACAATTGAAATGACTGTCTCAGGTCCTGGGCTTTTCATACCTGAAGTCAACACAGCAAATCTCTTAATTAACACTTATTATTTACTTTTCAAAAGACAGAAAATGACCATAGGAGGCAGACATGTAGTCATTAAATCAATTGTCGAAAATTCAGTATTTATGAAAACATCATTTAGAATTACTTTATATAATCTGTCAATACGAAGTCATAAGACAAGTTCATTTCAATTTTCAGGTTGTATGCTCTAGAAAATTGCCAGTATTGACAAAGCTGGAGGTATGGCTCAGTTGGGGCATGCTTGGTCTGCATGAGGCCCTGGGTTTAAGCCTCAATGTTGCCACAAATAAACCAAACAGCTTAACACAATCAGGTGGATAACATTTGGCTAAATATAAGAAATAATAAAGTGATTTTGGACTTTTTCCCATGAGCTTTAGATAAGCAAATAATTATCCCTGTGTGCACATTATAATACCTTAGATTTAAAATACCCTGCAGGTGAACCACAAAACTCCTATAACTGATAAATACTTTTCTCAATGTACTAGGTTATAAACTCAACATACAATAGGCAGAGAAAGAATCAGGAAAATAGTTTTACTCCAAGTAGTATACAGAAACAACTCCACCTAAACCTAAGAAAAGAGGTAAAAGATCCCTACAATAAAACCATTTCTGTATCATGTTCAAAAAGAACATTTATTCAAACGTGTGTGTGTGTGTGTGTGTGTGTGTGTGTGTGTGTGTATGTATGTACTGGACCTAGAACTCAGGACCTTGAGCTCTCACTTTGTTTTATTTCTCTCAGGGCTGGCATCTTACCAATTGAGCCACAACTCTAGAAATGTTTTGTGCTATTAGTTCAGGCTTGTTTTGTTAAATTTGTTTCCTATGTATGTGTCTTATTATTTTTGATATACATGTGAATAAGATAATACTTTTTTGAAAGCCTATGGTTAGTTACTACTTATGTGTTTTTTTTTTAATTAATCTTGTATCTTCCAACTTTACTGATCTCTTCCATTCTAGTAAAATGTGTCTGGATAGGTGAGTGTATGTGTGTGTGTACACATTGCTGGACTTTTGTTGTTATTGTTTGTTTGTTTATTTGTGCCAGTCCCTGGTGCTTGAATTCAGGGCCTGGGTACAGTGCCTGAGCTCTTTGTGCTCAAGGCTAGCACTCTAGTACTTGAGCAATAGCTTGCTCCACTTATGGCTTTTTGTGGTAATTGGAAGGAAGAGTCTCACAGACATTCTTGGCAGGGCTGACACCGGAGTACAACCATCAAATCTCAGGCCTTTGAGTAGCTAGGATTGTAGGTGTAAGCGACCACCATCTGGACTAATTCTGGCATTTATTTAATTTTCTTCCTCTATTTTCTAACTAAAACTTCCAACAAAATGTTGGGTATTTAATAGTAAAAACAAACATATTGCATTATGTGTACTTGTTTTTATATTGGGGGAAACAGTCTTACATCTTCAATCATAAAGTTTATTGTGGGCATTTTTGTAAATAACAGGCTAATGAAATTCTCATTTGTTTTTTGCAAAGAGATTCTATCACGAATTAATGGGATTGAATTTTATCAAATGATTTTTCTGTAGCTATTGAGGTCTTCGTGTGAGTACTCCATTTGAAGTAATTTAAAAATAATCAGTGCTAGAAAATAAAATAAAATAATTTCTAGGGATTTTTTTCTTGGGAATTTTTAAATGGAACTCACATTCCTGTTAAATTTTCATTTTTCCAGTCACTATCAGTTGTTTAAAAAATTATGAAATTCACAAGGTTCTATTTTAACTGTATTTTTCATTTTAAGGGTCTTGTAGATGAAATAAGGCTTGGATTAATCTGGCATATTTTCTCATTAATTTCATTATGGATCTTAGTATATACTTTACCAGAAAAAAGTTATACTAAAGGTAAAAATCTTAGGTGAAAATTTTAGCAGGAGCTTTAAACATTAGGTATGACAGGTGATGTTTGTGCCTATTTTATGAATAACAAAAGAGAGAAAGTGGAATTAATGAATACGATATTTCAAATTTATATTATGGAGAACAGCATATAATTTGTGACTCCAATAAAAATTTTTATAACTCAGAAGAAGTAAGAGAAATCTAATCTTGCTATTTCTTTGTGAAGATAATTATTTCATAATTAGGATCAAAATGTTTCAATACACTGCTAAATATTACTCGAAGACTTGTACCACATTAACCATTTGGGTCATATAATTTGAGTTAGTGTTTATTGAGCACCGTTATAGTTGTAAGTACTCTACAGAGAAATTCAGGAGGTTTGACTGGTTTTCAAGCAGTAATCTGGCAAAATATTTATTGAATATATAATTTCAGACAAGGTGTTTTTGGTGTGGTTTCTTTTTGTTATAAAGACAAATTCTTTTACTTATTCATTGTTGACAAAAATTATACTTATTCATCATGGACAAGAGGGTGTTTTGAAATTTGTATGTACTGTGGAATCTCTAAATCAAATGAATAAAATATTTATTGCCTACATAATTATATTTGGTGGTGAGAACAGATTTTTTTCTTCTTTACTGTCAAAGTGAAGTACAGAGTGATTATAGTTTCAATGTAAGGCAAGTACATTTCTTATCCAGCTTGTTACCTCCTCCCTCTCCCCCCACCTCCTCCTTCCCCAGTTCTCTCCCTCTCATGAGTTGTACAGTTGGTTTATACCAATTGGTTTTGTAAGTCTCTTTATTGCAATGGTTTGTCTTTTTATCTGTTGTCTCTCAATTTTGATATTCCCTTTCCCTTCCCTAGTTCCTCTACATCACTGGCCATAAAAGAAATGCAAATCAAAACAACACTGAGATTCCACCTCACCCCAGTAAGAATGTCCGTTATCAGGAAAACTAATAATTACAAATGCTGAAGGGGTTGTAGCTACTACATTGTTGGTGGGAATGCAAACTTGTTCAACCACTCTGGGAAGCAGGATGGAGGTTCCTCAGAAGGCTACACATAGAACTCCCCTATGAACCAGCAGCCCCACTTTTGGGCATCTACCCAAAAGATTACAAGCAAGACCATACTAAAGCCACCAGCACAACAATGTTCATCCCAGCACAATTTGTCATTGCTAAAACATGGAACCAACCCAGATACCTTTCAGTAGATGAGTGGATCAAGCAAATGTGGTACATATACACAATGGAATTTTATGCCTCTATCAGAAAGAATGATATTGCCCCATTTGTAAGAAAATGGAAGGACTTGGAAAAAAAAAAATCATACTAAGTGAAGTGAGCCAGACCCAAAGAAACAAGGACCCTATGGTTTCCTTCAGAGGAAATAACTACTACATCTCTAGGAGAGACATAGCAGAAGATCACAATAGCCCGATAGCTATGCCCGTATGATCACAGAGGATAATGCTAAGCGAAATGAACTCCATGTTATGGAAATAAGTGGCATATCATTGTTGTAGTTCAACATACCATATGAAACCATATCTTTTTATTCTCTTGTATTCCCTTTCTGTGGTGTGATTTCTTTTTGTTGTTGTTTTGAGTGTGTGTGGTAGTAATGCGGTTATAGGGCTTGAACTCAGGGCCTGAGTACTCTCTCTGAGCTTTTTCACACAAGGCTGGTGTTTGATACTTGAGCTACACCTGCCTTTCTGGCTTTTTTAGTGCAAATTGTAAGTAAGAGTCTCAAAGACTTTGACTGACTTTGAACCATGATCCTCAGAGTCTCAGCCTCCTGCAGTATATAGAATTACAGGCCTGAGCCATTGGTACTGGGCCTTGGGGAAAATTTTTAATTCTGTGCTTTAGCTCTTGTTCTTAAAATTTAGTACAATATTTATGCCATGTGGCTGCTGAAATTATTCAGATTAATTAACTTTGTGGAAC
Organism: Perognathus longimembris pacificus; assembly: GCF_023159225.1. Classification (NCBI taxonomy): domain Eukaryota; kingdom Metazoa; phylum Chordata; class Mammalia; order Rodentia; family Heteromyidae; genus Perognathus; species Perognathus longimembris. Next base: position 13,418,970 of record NC_063181.1, on the reverse strand, counting down.
AAGGGTAAGCAAATACATCTGTAGTACTCACTAGACACTCTGTGGAAAGTGAACTGTATATATCTTGTGGGTGGGGATAAGGAGGGAAAATTGGGAGAGAACAAGGGAAGGGAAGACGTTTCAAAAAGAATTGTACTTGGTACCTGATTTCTGTAACTGTAACCCCTCTGTACATCAACTGCACAATAACAATAAATATTTTTTTAAGCTTTGAAAAGAAACAAGCACATCACACACATTTTTCCAGTTGCATGTGTTATATTAGGTCTACATTTTTATTTGTGCATCTTTGAGTTACAGTTAAATTTTCTTGAAACAATGTTCTGCTTAAACTATTTGCAACATTTCTCTTTGCCCTTTCAATTGCCTTCTTGTTTTGCATATATTAATATTCTTAGTCTTTTTTTTCACTTGAATTGGCTTGTTTTTATTTCTCTCGTTGACCTTACATTTTAATTTTCCTTAGTGTTCCTGTCTCTATCAATGCAAGGGAGCAAGACTGTCTAGGTACCACTCAGGAGAGAGTAATGTGTTTATGTTAATTATGTTTTCTACCCATGCTTGACTGTGGTTTGACCTGATTATTACTCTGAGACCCTGAAATACTGCTGCTTTCAGAAGGGATCCAATACTTTGTGGAGGTCAACTCATTTCTCTAAATATTGGGAGCACTTGTGAGTCAGATATTAACCTGCCTTTGTTCTAGGATGTCTTTTTAAGGTGCCTTTGTGGTGAACAGCCTTTGAAGACAGAGAGAGTATTTCCTTTCGGGAGAATGGCAGGTTTAATTATCACCTTGGAAGTTAACAATCAATGCTTTATGCTTGTCAGAGGAGCGGGTTAGCCATTGCCCATTATAATAGATACAGGCTTCCTAAACTCTGGGTGAGTTTCCGGGAATGAAACACTGCAGCTGTGTTCAATACTCATCATTCTTATGTCATCTGGTCCCTGTCACAAGACGCTGTGTGAACAAGGCTGTGGAGAAACAGCAAGAAGATTTTATAGCCTGGCTGCTCCCGGTTACCTGTTAACCTTACATTGAGTTTGGGTCTTTTGCCACTATTCATAACACTGTGTCAGGTCCAGTCTAAGCAAGGTGGGTACACAAATCCATCATAAGCCTGACACTATCCTCCTGTCTTAAAGTGACTACAGATAGAAACCTACATACAGTAAAGTACCTTCTACATATAAAGGGCATCATATCTCCCCATCCCAGTGCGCCTAGACTTTGCAACCAAGGCTTTCCACTTGCACACAAAAATAGAGGACTCTTGTCTTCTGAGGGGTCTTTTTCTATTTTGTTTTGTTTTGTCAATCCTGGGACTTGAGCTCAGGGCCTGAGCTCTTTTGCTCAAGACTACCGCTCTACCACTTGAGCCACAGTGCCACTTCCCGTTTTCTGGTGGCTTTGGAGATAAGAGTCTCACAGGACTTTCCTACCTGAGGCTGGCTTTGAACGGAGATCCTCCTATCTTAGCCTCCCGAGGTGCTAGGATGACAGGCAGAGAGAGGCATTGGCACCTGGCTTTAATTGTTCTTATTTTCATCTTTATCTACTTCTACATTTTCTCCATATTTTGTCTGGGGAAGACTCTGGGATTATGGATTTTTTTCAAAATATTTTCAGCCTACAAAGAATGTTTATGATTTAACATTAGGGTGCTTTTCTCTTATCACAAACTGTTTGATTTATGTATAATATACTTTGCAGTCAGCACCGTGATATTTTGTGTCCCTAGAGGAAGTTTGTACTTCCAGAGTGGGAAAACAGAATAAAAAGGAAATTTGGCAGACTGGAAAATTGCCACCTTACACATCATACAGGATGCTTTAAAAAATATGATACTTGATTGCAGTGAAATTAATTAAAAATCTGTAGGACCAAAATGTACAGATGCATAAGAATCATTTTGGCACAAATTAACAGAATGAATAATGAAATTCACAGCAGTAATTAACCAGGATATATAAAGAAATCTGAGACAGCCTGAAAACACAATGCATATCAAAAAACTATATCCACAGGGAAAAAGCATCTATGAACAAAGACCCAATGCACTTGTAAGCCTTAAAATGGTAAAGATGTAACTTATATTCTTAGAAGAACACAGGCTATTTATATGAAAATACAAATGACTATGAAATAAATTACATTTATTTCCAAAGAAATGGTACATGAGAAACATGAACATTAAAGCAGCAGTTATTTAAGTTTATTTTCTAGCCAATTACTTTAACAGAAGAAATTTTAATAGTTACTACCACATTTTTACATCATGTTCTTTTTTTTAACAACTATTAATTTATTTTCTGGGAATCTAATCCAGCAAGTATCTATCATCTTAGTATATTCCCAGCACTGCTATAGCATTTTGATCCTCTGAGATATTCAGAGATTCAAGAACATAACATTCAGTAACCATAATTTATTATATTTATAATAAATAAAAAATTCAGTTTCTTGAAATTTAAAGTTTATGTTTAAAATTGGAAAGTCTTAAGAAACTGAAGCATGTTTTTTTGCATTTTAGCCAGCTGTGTGAATTTGCGTTAAATATGTAAGTACACTGAACCTCAGGTTCCTCTCTTCTTTAAATAGGTATGCCGGGGCTGGGAATATGGCCTAGTGGCAAGAGTGCTTGCCTCATATACATGAAGCCCTGGGTTCAATTCCCCAGCACCATATATATATAGAAAATGGCCAGAAGTGGCGCTGTGGCTCAAGTGGCAGAGTGCTAGCCTTGAGCAAAAAGAAGACAGGGACAGTGCTCAGGCCCTGAGTCCAAGGCCCAGGACTGGCAAAAAAAAAAATTTTAAAAAAATAGGTATAATTCCTCTCAATATTGATGAAAATGAGTGGTTACTTTGGAGGCTTATTGGAAGGCTTCTTGTATATTATTTTTTAATTATATGCACACCTTTCAGTAGATCATATTCAATATAGTCAGCTACATTTTTTAAACCCATATAATTTATTCTTTATTCTGTTGATGATAATTATATATTATAATGCTGATGATTAATTACTATATATTATGTCAATAATTCTTTGGTTCTATAATTTACATAATTATTATTATCTTGGACCTATCGAAAGTAAAGTTGTAGATTATTAGTCTGAAATGTATGCCTCACCAAGTATCATGATGGATTTTATTTTTCCTGTTGGGTTACATTGACTGCACAGCCCTGTAGTTACAGGTTTTGTGTTTTCCTTTAGATGAGTTTGCACAGGATCTGTTAAGATTGAATATGACAATATGGGGAATGGTCCTGGCCCTTTATTTTGTGAGTCATGGAGAAAAATTTATCAGGAATGAATTATATCTACACTAGGAATGTTAAAAATATTCCTCCTATCAATCTATTTACTTATATCCTACATATAGCAGCTACATTTATAGTCCATTGATGGATTTTTGTAAGTTGTATGTATGCTGATCGTAATTTACATTCCAATGAATGTCTGCTTATGACAATCTCCTGGGTTCTGTATAATATTTGTAGGGGTACTGTTCCTCCTTTAAGCACTGTTGGAACACTGATACCATTTCAGAGCCCCCACTCCATCCTTGAGGTTGTTTTTGTTGATTTGTTTTTCTGTCTCTCCTTTCATTACCTTGGCCTTAGAATCCCAGCATGAGACTCTGACATGTTATGTGACAGCATGCATGCTTCCCACACTTTGAAAGCTCTCTCTGAAAACTGATTGTTCCTTCCATCAAGAGAGTCATTTCATTTTTGTCCAACAAGCTGAGTATTAGTGGCCTGTTTAATTGTGACATGACAATGAGATCAGGCTTACTTTATGAAAATGTAACTTAATTTACTTCATTTTAAGGTTTATGATACATTGCTCATGGACACAATGTGTATATGGAACATTAATTTGAAGCTCTGAGAATAAGCAGCTGGATTTCTCTGATATGATAACTCTAGTATTTATATTAATTATCTCAGGAAATGGAATCACTGAAATAGAAAATCTATTATGTTTCATTGGAAAAAGATGAAATCAGGATACTCATATTTATTCATTATTTGCACTGTACCCCACTGCTTTCCAAACTCTTAAAACTCATATCATCCATGACAATTCATGATTATTGAACTTCAAGAAAACATGATACATAATATTCTACATGTATTTCAAGTACATATGTGTTCTCATTTTAAAATTTGGTTTTAATGAATATAAAAGAAATGTATAGATTTAAGGAGTTTATAATACTATTTTCATATAATGTTCACATTTATGCTGTTTAAATTGGGTTAATTTTATCTATTGCTCCCACCACGTCTCACCTCTTTAGGATCAAAACTTCCAAATTCCACTCTAGCTTTTTGAAATTCACAGCCCAATACCCATAACCATCATCAGCGCACAAGTGCTCACCAGGAATGCTCAGACCCATCAGACTACAATCCAGCAGCCCTTGACCATCCTTTCCTCATCCCTCTTCCTTTCTTGTCCTCTCCCAGTTTCTGGTGGCTAACTACTATTTTATTGTTAAATTGTATGATCCAAATATGTGCAATTCCCATGTTAGTGTGATCATGTGTTGTTACTTGTTTTGCTGGGCCTGGCTTCACTCACATTACACAATGAACCATCACCTGATGGTCGCTTAGCTTGTTTTAATTTATCGGCTACATTGAGCATGGTTGTAGGAGCCATAGAGTGCATATGTTCCTTTGACCCATGGATTCCATTTCCTTTAGATACTTAATCAGCAGTGAGACTGTACATCATATGATAGTTTGCTTATCATCTAATAGTTCAATTTTAAGTGTTTTAGAAATCTACCTACTGATATTATAGTCCTCCATAATGGTGGATAATTTTACTACCTGTGCATGGACTCTTTTTTTCCCCACATCCTATCCAGCAATTATCATTTGACATTTTGATAACAGTCATTCTTACAGTGCAATGTGTCTTGACTTGTGATTCACTATGATTAATAGTGTTGACATTTTTAAAAAAAAATTATAACTGTTGCTATTTATCTGTCTGCCTTCTTTTAAGAAATGTCTATGGAGATCTATTGCCCATTTTTTTTTTTTTTTTTTTTTTTTGCCAGTCCTGGGGCTTGGACTCAGGGCCTGAGCACTGTCCCTGGCTTCTTTTTGCTCAAGGCTAGCACTCTGCCACTTGAGCCACAGCGCCACTTCTGGCCATTTTCTGTATATGTGGTGCTGGGGAATCGAACCCAGGGCCTCATGTATATGAGGCAGGCACTCTTGCCACTAGGCCATATCCCCAGCCCTATTGCCCAATTTTTAAGTGGCTTGTTTTTTGTAACTTGTTACAAGTGTACTCAGAATTGTCCTTGGAATACTATTGCAATTGTTTTAACCTTCATCACAGGAATTTATATGTTTAAACAACTCAATTACTGTTAGAAAACTTACTAATAATACAAGCAATTTTTTAACTTTACTAAAATGTTGTTTTACTATAGTTTAGCTCATTTAATATACTCACATATTTAATATATAGAGGAGCAGTCAATCCTTATGATTTCAAAAATATTTTTCTTTATTATAAATAATATTTTCATGGAACAGGGCTTTTCAATTTCACCATTATTTAATTTCACTCATTAATATACACAATAGAAATCTCATTCCCTATCTGGAGGCAACTCTTTAATTATAGATAAATTAACTGAAAAATCATTAATCTCTAAGGAGATGACCTTGCTAAAACAAAATGATCATTTATGGCAAACTGTAAGAAAGAAATTTTATAAAATTTTAAGTATTATGTATTTTTTATAAACAAAAGATTTAATTTATTATTAAGGTCAAGACAAAGGCTTGAGCCATATAAAATATTTTAAGACAATACATATAAAGATATTTCCTAGTGTTTTCATTCAAATTAGAAATGGATAAACATTTAAACATAAATGGGTAAACATTTATGTTATGTGCATAGCATTTACATAGCAATAAAGTGGTTACTAAGAAATCATACTACTTAAAATATAATACAATTTAAGAAGTTTATCAGCATTACTTTTAAATTACAGTGCTTTTATAAAACTCTTAACTACTTTGAATCTAGTACCCATAATATAAATTCATTGAGCTTTTATTGTTCTTTCTCACAAATAGTAAAAGTCTGATGCATTGTAAAATTGTGTGTTTATACTGTAGAAGGAAGAATACAGACTGGAATACTTATTTCATTATATTTATTGTAAAAACTTTTCTGAAGTTAATGCCTCATGAACTTGAAAATTCACCCACTTTTCTCAGATTTTTCTGTCATTCTTGCAAAGCAGTCTGTTTTTATGATTTTACATGATTACCAAATGTACCAACCTTTGAGCTTATGACTTCATCTTTACTCCACAGTAATTTTCTTAATGGTGACTAGAATTGATTGCAATAGCAGACATGCCTTCTATTAATATTATGCAAGAGTTAAAAGCAGTTCTTGGCAGGTTCCTGAATGGAATTCATCTGATTAAATATGCATTTTTGATTACTGTCTAACCTTCTGCAACCTCTACTGTCTGTCTTTTGCCATTAAAGATTAATCTGCTAGTCTATCAGATAAAATAATAATCTGAATGAGTCTGTATTATATTGCCTCATCTAGTAAATCATCTTAGACTATTTTTTATTCTTTGTAGATATATGTGACCTTAAAATGGCTTTCCAATAAGAATGAGTACAGTAGAATACAATGCTATGCTTTTAAAATATGCAAATCATAAAATACAATTTTTAGATATTGAAAACTTGCCACACTTACAAAATGAGAATTCCAAAGGAAGTAAAAACAAAAATAAGAGTAAAGCAGCATTTCCTATTGATCCATTTTCCCCACCATCTGCCTATCTATCCAGCCTGTAAGTTTGAGCTTTTAGTTAGCCTTGTGCATTTGTGATAGGAATATTTCATTTTTCCTTCTATGAAGCATAATCTCTCTCTCTCACACACACACAGAACATTATTGCTTATAAGAGAATATTGTTTTGTTGCAAGAAGAAACTATTGAGTTTTGATGACACTGTATTACATTTTTCTGGGAAATACATGTTAAGCATGATTAAATTGTGTTGAAAATATTCCAGTGCATTCTGAGAGGTATATAATTAGCAGACTTCATTAGTGTATAAATATCCCAGAGTGCATTGTCATAAACTAGGAAGAACACGTTGTCACTTAGCAGTTAATACTATGGGGCCACTATCCTATTTGTGGTTCAGCATTGTCCAAAATAGTGTCACATGACACATGACTATATTTTCCATTCTTGGTTGAATGCATGAGTACAAAGGACGTACCTACTGAAGGCAACTGTGTATGAGGAGAAGAGCTGATTTTTTTCCCAATTAAATTGATTTTTAACTGATGCAAAATCACAAAATTTGAATATATCTGTGGGGTAATATGTCATGTCAGCATATGTATACATTCTTTCATCATGTTAAACATTTCTGTCTCCTCAAACATGTATCACTGCTTTAGGGCAAAGCTATTGAAAAATCTTTTCTTCTGCAATTTGAGACACACAGTACATAATTGCTATTGTAAATCACCTGCAGTGTGATGGGTAGATAGTTTTATTTGCATTTTTGTCTCTGAGAAAAAATGAGTAGCTTGAACATGCACATGTACAGTCAGGGTCTGCATTGTGTCTACCTGTAGCTCATATACTGAAGCTCTAACACTAAGAGCAAGATTAAATTTGGAGATAGTCTTTATAGAAATCATTAAAGCAATGCAAGATCAATGAGCAGGCTCTAATCCAATTTGACTGGTGTACTTGTATGACTAGAACACAACACAGGCAGTACAGACCAAAGGACAGTTAAGTGAAAACACAGCAAGAGGGGGACCTCCTGAAAGGCCTCAGAAGAATGCTGATTTGCTGATGCTTTGATCATGAACTTCTGTCCCCTGAAACTGTGAGAAAACAAAATACTTTTATCCCAACCAACCCAGGCTGTAGCCTCAGGAAGCTAAGTCATTCATGAAGCACTCCAACCTCAGCACCAACTCTCAATGCAATGCTATAGTCACCATTTGTTTAGGAGCGTACTCTACAGCAGCCCTGATTCCACAGACGATATCAATGAACCCCTCTTCCTTTCAGTTTTTGTCAATTACTTCATGGATCACGACATCCTAGAGAGCGTACATTGCCTATTAAAATTAGTGAAAAATGATTCCTCTGATGGTTTCAACATTTAATATGAAGTAGATAAAAGGGTAGAAATAGTCCTAAATATTTTCAGTTTAATAAACATAATGCTATTTCCAAAAAATGCAAGTTAGTAAGTACTCAAGGTATGGAATTCTAAGATCATTTTGGTGATATTCTTACCAATTTTTATTGACAGTTTCAGGTTTTCGTGTTATGTTTCATCCTTAGAAAAGAAAGATAGATATCGGAGTCTCAAATACATTGATTCAGTTACATAGTATGTAAAGGTGTTGTCATAACCTAATATTCATTCTTCTCCTGTTCTCTGGACTGAAGTGGATTGATCTGCTTTGCAAGATACTTAGTATTCTGAGAAAGTTTGTCATCTTTAAAATGCTTGCCTAGAATGCTACTTTGTCATTTGATTTCGCCTTAGTTGCATTTGCTTTGGAAAAAGACCTTTTTATAACCCAAAATGCCACCAACTGCATACTATAATGAATTATGCATTACTGTTACCCAAAGGCCTGGTTGGAGACTCGACATTTCAGATTGTACCCTCTAATGTCTTAACAAAGTACCTTCAGTGTAGAGCGCCATCATCCTTACACTGACCCACAGAAAGTAAATTATTTATGAATCACAGAGTTTCAAATACACTTGTGAGCATCAGTATGCTTTAACGCCTATAGAAATCATGGCTCATGTTTCAATAAAACTATATGATGTAGAGCAATGTTGAAGACATGCACATCACTTTCATAATTTATCACTTAAAGTGCAAGTGTGATTTTTAAATATAAAACACTCAGACTGAAGTAATCCTTGTTTAGGAATAATTCTGTGATATTTTGATGTGAGTGTGTGTGTGTGTGTGTGTGTGTGTGTGTGTGTGTGTGTTATTTGCAAGAGAGTATTGGAAAAGCAACTTTCCTGATTTTGCACTTTTGTATAGCAGAAAGCTGACTGCTACATTATGACAGGACCTTCTCTCAATCCATCTAGGAAAAGGTGTGAAAATAACTTTTAAACTGATGATTTGAAGAAACAAAGCACTTTATAATGTGAACTCTACTCTGAAATCAGATATTTTCATTTTTCCTATGTAATCCAACAATCACACATATACAAATTTGTACACACAACCAAATATAAATGATTATGTGGGCTCATGTTCTTCCACATGAAAAATAAGTACTCCTTAGCAGCAAATGATTGATTTATCAGATACAATATGCATCAATTTTGTTTATTTTTACAATTATATTTGTAAGAGTTAATTCAATTTCAGGAAAAGTATGAGATTTCTAAGTTGAAAAAAGTCCTGACTTTGCCTAATGATTGCATATAAATCATTGCAAATTTTAAATTATATTAATAAATTGTTGGCAAAAGCCATACATACTTGTAAAATTATACAAAATGTCTCTAAGTCTTTTAAACCTAAATATGGAATAAACCTTAAGTGGAATACCACATTTTGGAGATCTCTAACATTAGGATGCCCTGGGTTTATGAAAGACATTAAAAATCCTCCAGGTCCTGGTGTATTCAATCCTCTTTGAGTAATGAGTGCTAAGGAATCTGAGATGTGGACATTCAACATCCATTCATGATTCCATCACTCACACATTACACTGGCTGGTGGGAGGGAGCAGGTTTCTAGTATAATAATAGACATTGTTCTGAATTAGGAGTTTCAGAAGTGCTACCCAATACATAGTATTTGGACAAAATGAATTCTCCAAGGTAATAAGGTATATTAGCAATTCATAGTTCTTTGTTTGATTTCACAATTATGATGAATAAATGTTCAGAGTCCTCCTTTCTATCTTATTTATCCATGTGTATTATACCCAATGTGGTTATCACTCAGTCCTTTCTATGAAAATAGGATGCAAAGTGGGGAGACACATGAACTTCTACCTTCAAGTTTGAAGTTAAATCAGAGAAATACTTTAGAAGGAGTTATAATCCCATTGCCCAACCAACCTCCTCTTACTCTCCTTATTTCTTCTTACTCTTCTGGGTTGTAGAGTTGATCATTTTCAAATACAAGTTTTTCCCCCTGGGTGACTACCTTGCCTGTGAATTATCTGCCCTCAGTATAATGGTACTGGCTTTAGTTTTAAGTACATTCCATCCTAGAATATCATTTCTGTCTATATTATGACGTGTCTATATAATGGGTACTATTCAGACAGTTCTCCTTGTCATCACTACCATGTGTCTCCCTCCCTTGAGCTGCCCATCAATTTGCTCTTTCAGGAGACGTTTCCTCCATTTACTGTGTTCTGTGTTAATGCTTCCTGGAGTCAGTCCTTTTGTCATGAAGCTTGCTTGTGTCTTTGTATTTCAGGTCCTTTGTCATTTCACTGTAGCTAGTTCTCATAGTGGCATGGAGTGCAAAAATCCCTGATTTCTCGCACATGTACAAGTGCCTTTATCGAGCCCTGTTTGTTAGATGATCACATAGAAAATAGGATGCTAGACTGAAATTCATTTAATTATCTTTAATCCAACTAATGGTATGAGGCTGTTTACCATTAGTAGCCAACTTTGGCTTATACCCTCCTGCCTGCAGACTCATAATTTTTTATATTTCAAACATTAAAACTTTAAATGCATGTGTTCTATATGTGCATGTGATCTCTCATAAATTATATATTAAACTTGGTAGAAAGTGTATCCTTTATTTTATGCTTTTCCTCTCTTGGCTCCTTTCCTTATTTTTCTTTTTATATTCTAAAATTGTCTTAAATCCACATCCTGTGGGTTATACTATATGTTGTTATTACAAAATGTTTATGAAACTTACATTGGCATATATATTATATATGATAAATGTACATACTTCCAGATCTTTTTTACCCCCTTGCTTATTGTATAACATCATGTTCTAGTTAATAATTTGGTAAAATTGATGACTCTAAATAAATTCAACTTCATGTATTTAATTTTAATATAAAATGATATTTATCATGTTAGTATAAGCTCTTATTCTGTGGTTCACTCCCGACTACAAATATGAGATGAATGAGGATCAAACACCGCTTTGCTTCACTACTGGCTGCAAAATTCAAGACAGTCATTTAACTTCTGCTTCCCATCTTTCACAGCTATTGAAAATAAAGATAATCCTTTCCCTAACCTTCCAGGCTTGACATTAAAATCAAATGTGAGACCTCATTAAAAACCATTTCATGCTATATAAATGCAAGAGATTATTTCTGGGAAAATAAATTTGCCTGTAGAACTGCTGGAAACTAGGAATAAAATATATGAATTGACTTGTTGAAGGGGACTTCCGTAAATCACCAACAGCTCTCAGATGCCTGTGGTGGAGGTCTGGCTGGTTCCAGTCGGCTGAGGGATGGTTGGTGGGTAATCAAGGGCTTGGTAGCCAAAGAAGCAGGAATGCCATGCTGTAAAAATTATGCTTTATTATTGTAGAAACTAGGTACTTTTCTGTATGTATATATGTAGGGAAGGTTAACTCATGATTTATAAAATATAATGGCATTATCTATTGTAGTATCTCTGTATGTGACTATGAATTCAATCATATTGAGTAAGTATTATCATGAGCCCTGGTCAGGAGCTGTGAAATATATGGTACTGTGAACAATAAGAGCTCTGTGATAGTATTGCATCAAGTATGAAACTAGAGGACATTTGATTCCTTTACTCTTTTACAAGATATAGTTACAATATGTGTATCTGGTGTAACACTCCGGCAAGAATAATCACCTCATCTTCTATCATCATTTAGAGAAATGGAGGTGAAGCTTTGAGCAAAGCAATGCTGGCCTTTTTAATTCTAATTTGGCATTCAGTATTTGTTGATTTTTAGGTGTCTGGAGCGATTTGCTATAGTGAGCCTGATTTCAGATCCTGAAATCTAATTTATGGATTCCTAATTCTAGCCATTCCTCTTTCTGACCTAGGATAGTTCTTCACTTCTTTATGACTCAGTTACCTACTATTACAAAGGGGTTACAATACTGATAGTAGGCTTCAGTTTTGGTAAAGATCAAACATGTTGATATATATGAAGTACTCATCACAATAAATTAGTGCTCTTACCTGGCTTTATTATTTTTATTATTAAATAATCACTATTAGATTCTTAATTGCTAAGACTTTCCCATGCAAAACATGCATAAGCATATGTTGAAAGACAAGCCATAGTGTTACATGCAACCATGTACATTATATGATCACCATTGTACATAGTCTAAAATCTTATTATTTTAAAATATCATTCACTTAACTTCAAAACCCAAGTTTTGCCGTAGTCATTCCCTTTCACTCTATCATTACAACCCCTTTGCTAACAAGACAAAATACTTCATATTAATCTTTTTAAGAACACTTTATCATCTTGCAGAAAATACATTTGATGAAATGCATTTGTGGAAAACTAACATGGAACACAATTCATGCCAAAAATCATTTAAAATATTTATTTACACTAAGTAACACATGACAGATTTTTAATTTTAAAGGTGTGAAAGTAAACTTAGCAAAAACTTTCTCATGCACTATACATCTTATTCTATCAGTTTTCTCAAATGGAACTAAATGGAGTTGGTTCTATCTGAGAGAGAGAGACAGACAGACAGACAGACAGACAGACTAAAAGATGGATAGAGAGAGATAGATGATAGATGTTATATAGATAGGTGGTTTATATATTATATATAGAGTGACGTATATTGACATATGTGTGGTGTCTACAGAGGTACATACACATATGTCTTACGTCTAAATATGTATATTTCTACCTATGGACATATTATACATTTGCATAACTACATTTTTTTCGTATTTCAGGTGTTTCTTCTTCATTCTTGAGGGAGGGGAGTAGCCCCTTGAAATGTGTTGTCTTAAATAGGGGCAGAAGATTACTATGTAAATATTGATATTCATATTATTCATTGTCTTTACAGCTTCAGCAAGAGCCTGTCTTCAATAAAACTGGTATTTCCTCTGATTTTCAATACAGTTTATTGTTTCTCAGGGTGAAAGTATAGCTCTGCATTCCATGAATTGCTTTTCCCTGGGCAAGAGTTTTCTGACAACCACCATCAGCATCTCCACTTCTCAGGCAACGTGTCTTCTGGAACACGCCTTTTCTCATTTTACTGTAGGAATGACCTCACCTCTTAGTCTTTCTTTCCTATTTCTTAGCTGAATTCTCTATTAAGTATTCTCTGTAGTATATCCTACTTTTTCAGTACCTTCCTAAGAAAAGATTATAGAGGGTGTTAGATTTTTACATTGTCTATGTGTTTTAAAAAAGTAACAAGTACATTCTCTGGGAAAAAGGATGCACAGAATGAATTATTTTTCTATGTATTTGTCAGTGCCTGCTAATCTTGTTATTAAAAAATATGAGGGCTGGGAATATAGCCTAGTGGCAAGAGTGCCTGCCTCAGATACACGAGGCCCTAGGTTCGATTCCCCAGCACCACATATACAGAAAACGGCCAGAAGCGGCGCTGTGGCTCAAGTGGCAGAGTGCTAGCCTTGAGCGGGAAGAAGCCAGGGACAGTGCTCAGGCCCTGAGTCCAAGGCCCAGGACTGGCCAAAAAAAAAAAAAAAATATGAAGGTAATTACATCCTTTGTATTTGACATGTCGATTTTTTAGTATTCCTATGGAATGGGGACTAGAATACTTTGTCCATGGCATTGTGGAATGCTACAATCAACTGTCAATGCTGTCCACTCTAATGGATACCAAGTATCATCTAGGGATTCAAGGGCAAGATTATCCCAATTGTAGTATGTTACTTACATTATATTATGTTGATTTGTATAATTTATATTATGTTACAATGTATATATATTAATTAAATAACATGCAACATATTCTAGAATCATTTAATAATTACTTTCCAAATGAGCAAGGAAAGTATTACTAGAAAAAACAAATGCCGAGTGAAGAAATTACAACAGACACAAAAGAAATTTGTACAAACAATATTCTCTACAAAGGCAAATATTATGGTTTTGTATTTTCACTTTTTGGCAGCAAATTGTTGAATTTAGAATCCATACTTTAGCATTGGTCATGTGTATATTACACTCTGGTATTGCTCGTTTTGTGGGCTATTTTTGACACATAACAGTGGAAAACAATGGAGAAGTTAACTTCATTAAAAATGATAATTTGTACGTTGACACTGGGCCTCATAAAATCTGGGAAGAGTTCTGGACTGCATCCCTCAGTCGCTTAATATTAAGATTTCTACAAGAAAATATTTGACCACTTTCATAAATATTTTGCGGTCTATCCTAATGTCAAATAATATGCCTTTCCTTTTCTGTGCTCCAGTAGGCATATGGGGTTAAACTAAATTGAAAGAGGTTGCATATTATTCACTCCTACACACACACACACACACACACACGTGTATATATGTATACACAAAAATGTGTGTATATGTGTGCGTGTATGTGTGTGTATTTGATCCATACTAGTCATTATTTCTGAATAACAGCATTGCCAATAACGAATTGGCAACATTCATTTTGAATTTTTCACCTTTTGGTTTTTTCATTTGCTCAGTCACCTTTTCTTTGCATATATATTCACAGCAGTAATATTCAAGCTATGTTTGGGTGATGCCAATAAGAATCCTCAAACAAACAGAATTTCCAAGAGGTGTAGAAACCAATTCCTACAGAGAAAAGAAAAAGAAATATTTTGAAATAAATATTATTGTTCTATTCCATCGTATCATGTTTGAAGTCCATTAAATTTTAGCTTTGAAATGTCTGAGTCACACTCATTGTATTAGACTTGCTTTTTCCTGTCGCCATTGTTACCTGTCAAGGTATTAGCATAATTTGGAGAAAAGTGTTGATATTCTGCTAATCTGCTGTCAAATTCTCTGTTTTTAGTGTGCAGTGATGTGGAGTTCAGAGAAGTGGCCAATCGATTACGGGACTGGTTCAAGGCCCTCCATGAAAGCGGAAGCCAGAACAAGAAGGCCAAAGCATTACTGAGACCAGAAAGGAGCAGTAAGATTTCTGAATGGGATAAGCATGAATGCCTTTGGGAGTGAGGCTGTATCTATTGCCTCACTTAGGGGAAAAAACACACCTTTTACTATTTATACTATACTCAGATGCTGCTTCCAGTAGCATCTGTAATATTTTGCAAGGAAATATACCCTTGGAACAACTCTGTTCCCAGGGAAAGTATTGTCTGCCTGGATAATTAAGCTCAGTTAAAATTTAACAATAGGAATGTTTTTCAGCAATTTATCAAAGATTTAAAAGTAGAATGCCAGTTTGCATATTTATATCTTTTTTGTGGGGGCGGGATGTCTTAGGGTTTGAATTCAAGACGTTGTATATTCTAGGCAGACATTCTACCACTGGAACCATGCCTCCAACCTTTTCATGCTTCAGTTTTATTTTTTTCCGATGAAGTCTCACAGGTTTTAAACTGAATAATGATTTTATTGACTTTTGAAACATATTTGTTCAGGTTTTCATCACACACTTAGGACAAACTTTTCATTGTATATTGGGATAAAATTATATTTCTTACAAAATAATGTCTTGCATGTCTTCACTACGAAGTTGTTTTTCTTTGCACATTCATAAACATGCATATAATTTCAAATTACAGTAAGTTTTATTTTGTAGAAAATAAATGATGTGATTAATTATGAAGTGTTAGGGCTCAGCATTTTTCATATTAGCAGGGTTTATGAATGTAAATTTATAGTTTTTATAGCCATATGCTCCTTCATAGTATATCTTTTTAATGTGGAAAATAAACATGTTTATTAAGAGATCACAGAATGTAAACTTTGCAAAGCCATAAAAATAAGAGGCCAAATATATAAATTCAAAAGCATACTTTAATGTTTTATCTCTTTTAGGACTCATTAAATATTAAATTAGGTAATAATTAAGAAATATCTAATTGACTTAATCTAGCACAACTATGTGATTTCAGGCTATGGAAGATGATACAGTCATTTTAAGCTGGTTTATTAAAAACATAATTACTGCTAAAAGTGTATCATCCGAATGATCTAATTTGATTAAAAATAAATTTATGTTTCTTCTAATTGTAAATATGGAGAACACGAAGTGTTAATTTGATCAATATTCATAAGACCAACAAAATATATCTAAATAGAAAAACTGATAGCATTATGCTAAATGCTACCAAACAGCATTTTTCTTTAATATTAAACTACTCTTTTTACAATGTTTATTTAAATTATCCAAATACAGAATAATAAAATTATGAAATATTTAGGTTATTCTCAATTAAAAGACTTTTGAATTTTTTTAATTTATGAAAGTTGGAAACATATAAACACTTATATACCGCTGAGTCGATCAGAATACACTTTTCCATATGAAAGTTTAAGATTGAATTTGTTAATATTGTCTGGAGGTGTGAACACAGAGTAAATAATATATGTGTCTAGTCATTCCTTTTGAGAGGAAAAACTCTAAACCAATTTATAACATTAGTTTATAGATGCCAATAACTATTTGAGTGAAGAAATAATGTTTGAAGCGCATGTTTCATAAAATTACATTTTCTACCATGGTTTATATTCCTCAATTTGCTTTTGTAAGTCATTGAAAATTAAACAGGATAAATGTTCTATCTACTGTTTAAAAATAGAACTCCAATTGAGAAGACTATTTTAGGGTGATAGTATATTACTTTTCTCTTATCAATTTGGTAAGCTTCAGGAAGCTAACATTTTATGCAAAACTCTTGGATTAGCAGTCTGATTTAGATTAAGATAATGTCTGTTTTTGCTTTTCTGCTCATCTCATGTTCTTCACAGCCAGAGAAAAAATGATAGAATCACTTAAACCCCCAGGGCAAATGAATACATCCTAATTTCATACCCACAGCCTGCACACTTTATGTCATGCTGTCTTCACATTGAGAGGAAGATTGACTTAGGAATCAAATGGCTTTAAATATAAAATGCCTTGCCACAATGTAATGAGGAGTTTTCTAGATATAGCAGGATATTCCATCTGTTAAAAACAAAGATTTGTAAAGTTGGTTCATCAATTTTCTTCTTTTATTTCAAGTAATAAAAAGAAAGATCCAGATTATTGCCTATTTTGGCATTTCTAATTAAGACATCTGGGGTTCTGTTTTTATTTAGTACACACTATAGCTTTCTCTATAATCAAATTTAATTATACACCTTAGAATTACTAACATATTATCTCAATATATGGACATTTAAATTATGTACAAATTATTTATTTTGTATTTGGCTAAATTATGTTAGACTTCTGTAGAGTAAATTTTAAGTGTAAAAAAGTGTTAAGTGAACTGTTCATTATAATAAAATTGTCATATCTTTTCTTACTGAAAACTTTCTTGGCTAACCTTTTTTTCCCTTAGAAGACATGAATTGATTTTATTTTTATTTATTGTTATAATTTTTATTAACTTTGGGTATTTGTACAAAGAAGGCTTAAGTCAACATAATCAATGTATGAGTAAAATGCATCTTGAGCAATGTCACCTTTGTGATTATTCCTGCTCTATTTCAATCCCACCCATCCCCTTCTTACCTTCTTCCATTTTCACATATGTGCAGTGAGTGTAATAACAGTAATTACTCACAATTCTATAATATTCCAAATTGTGGAAATTAGCACTGGAGATTTTGCAGTCTTTAAGAAGTCAATTGTTTCTCAGCAGATGAAAGGTTGTGCCTTTTATTTTGCTATTGTGACTTTAATACCTTACTTTCAAAATATATCTGAGAGCACTTTTAAAAAGTAACCTATTTTTAAAAGAGAACACGTTATCTCTGCTTAAAGAAAGACTATTTTGCGGAATTAAATGCAAAAAGAGGCTGAGTGCCAGCCCATCACTCCTGTAATCCTAGCTACTTAGGATGCTGAGATCTGAGGATCGCGGTTGGAAGCTAGACCAGGCAGAAAAGTCGGTGAGAGACTTATCTCCAATAAACCACTCAGATAAAGCCAGAAGTGGCACTGTGGCTCAAGTGGTAGTATGGTAACCTTGAGCACAAAGAGGCTCAGTGAAAGCACCAAGGCCCTGAATTCAAGCCCAAGGCCCAGGAAAAAAAGGAAATTTTAAATAAAATTTACAGGTGTACATTTATTTACATATAAATATACTGTTAATGGATAAGCATATAGACTTATTGTTAATATTAAATAATCACACTGCATATGGAAAGTGACAACTTTCTTATTCTTACTATCTATTTATTTTAACTTTATAAATCTTCATTGCTCTGTGGCTTTTTTCTCTTCATTATTATCTTCACGTAGTTGTAAATAGAAGTTTCCACTTAACATGTTCACTTGTGTGTACAATGCATCTTGATCAGTGTCACTCGGTCCATCATTCCCCTATCCACAC
Source organism: Perognathus longimembris pacificus (assembly GCF_023159225.1). Classification (NCBI taxonomy): domain Eukaryota; kingdom Metazoa; phylum Chordata; class Mammalia; order Rodentia; family Heteromyidae; genus Perognathus; species Perognathus longimembris. The sequence continues at coordinate 13,400,388 of NC_063181.1, read as the reverse complement.
GTGTCCCCTCCGTTTTTACAGTTCCATTTTCAAGTATGCACATTGAGTATTATGACTCTATTCATCTACCATTCCCATCACTGTTTTCCTCTTTCCTCCTCCTCCATCCTCTCCTCCACCTGAAGACAAGACGTATTTCAGCTTCCTCTTACTCATTTTGTTAAACTGTTTATTGTCCAAAAGGGTTTCATCATGGAATCTTTTTCCTGCATATAAACGATAGCCTTGTATGTGATTTCAATATGTCTGTATTTTAGATCTAACTTACACATCTGGGAGAATCCCAGATGTGAATCCCTTGTCCCTGTCTCACTCAGATTTGTTGTTGTTCTTGTTATCATTGTTGTTGTCAGTCCGGAGGCTGGAACTCTAGGCCTGGGCACTGTCCCTGAGCTTTTATAGTACTCTACCACTTTTAGGCCACAACTCCACTTCCATTTTTGTCATGGTTAATTGGAGGTAAGAGTCTCATGGACTTTCTTATCTGGGCTGGCTTTGAACAACAATCATCAGATCTCAGCCATCTGAGATAGCTGAATAGCTAGGATTACAGATGTGAGCCACAAGTACCTTGCTTAAGGTCTTTTTTAAAATTATTTTTACTATTATTAACATTACATTTCTAATTTGACCTTAAATTATTGCCATTTAAATTCTGTAAGAAAATTTTTCTCACAAAAAAATACCTCTGTTACATGTGGTATTGCAATTAAAACTTTAAACCTGTCCATAATTTACTGATAGGGTAAGATTCTGGAAACAAATATGTTCTGCTAGTGAATTAACCTAATACTCTTTTCAAGTATTTATTTTGGAGCTGAATGTTTTAAGTCATATTTTCTCATATTTAAGTCATATCATATTTCCTGAGTCATATTTCCTCATATATTTTTCTATTATTGATAACTACTATAACAATATTGTTATGTGCTGGAATAAAACATTGCATGACATCAATTCTCTTAAATCTATTAAGGACTATTTTATGATAGAGAATATGTTTCATGTGCATCTGAAAGAAACCTGTAATTTTTTATAATTTGTTGAACTTGCCTAGCAGCATAAAGTATTTTAAACCTGTTGATCATCAATAGTTTTGTTCAGATTTTCCACATCCTTATTACTCTTCAATCTGCATGTGGCATTGATTGCTTGCTAAAGAGAGTGGAAATCTCCACCTGTAATGCATTTTCTTGTACTCTTTGCTATAAGCAAATACTTTGCTATAAGCAAAGAGTATATTGCTAATTTTCAGTTTGGCTTTCAATTATCTTTAAAAACATCTGAAAGGAAGACAGAATTTTTCCCAAAATTTTTTACTTTTTATTGGGATGCAAATTTCAACTATAATGTATTATGGGCCTAAAGCTCATTTTTAAAAATATTTCTGTGGCTCACATCTGCTTTAAATGAATTATGTCTTATTCTTGTTTTCTTAAGAGGATCTCTGCTTCCTTCTTAAAAGATATTCTCAGTGGGAAAAGAACTCTGTGTTGAGAGATTAGTATTTTTTCAGCATGCTATTCTAAGATCCTCCATTGTATTTTGACTGACTTGAGTTTATCTGAGCAGAGTTCTATTTTCCTTAAGAACATGTATTTTGCTCCTGGCTGTTTAAATCATGCTTCTTATGATTGTTTTGAGTAATTTGACTATAATGTGTCCAAGTTTTGTTGTTTGTTCTTTGGTTGGTGGGTATTTTTTCCTAATCATTATTTCTAAGATCTTATTTCTGTGGTTTGGTTCATTTGGTTAATGATGAGAATTCTGCCATTAATCTTCAAAATATTTCCTCTTCTTCCTGTCTTCTTTTATGCCATTTTAGTTACTTCTCTGTTAGAATGATGACTTCCTGCTCTTACATCATAATTTTTTTTATTTCTCTTTGTCATTCTTCCTTCCTTTCCCTCTGTTCTCAAACGTATGGCCCTTTAATGTGATACAATGGTCAGTGCTCTGACCAAAGATTTACAAAAAAACTACAATCACCATAGTTCTATCCTGATAAAGGCAATGCTTAACTTACTACTTATGGTGCAGTAAGTATGCTTCAGAGACAATAGTATATCCATTTCCATTTGATAAAATGAATTTCAGTGGTTTATTGCTGGATAACATTATTTAATAATATTTACATACATATACATTTAACAAAGAACTTGTTATATGTGGTGTTTGAAAGAAACTTGAACCAACCATATAAATTATATGTCATTATAATATGAACTACCATTGATTAAATACCAAGTTATTACCAAATATTTTCTGGTAATCACCTGAAACAAATCACATGAGATGAAATGAGAGTCTTCCTTCATTTTTCCCACAGCAAGCTAAGCAACACTGCATTCATTTGTTCTCTGAACTTTTGAGAGAACTTCTCATGAGAGCCTCTGACCCATCTAGATATCCATTTTTAATGTTTAGTGTAAATTAACTCTACAAAAGAACTTCCCCATGACATATACAAAATGATCATAACATAGTTGGAAAATTCACCTCTACTATATTATTCTTTCTTAGCCCTACTTCTCCCCCCTTTCCAGTGTTTGCTGGGCTTCATTACATTCCTTTCCTCCTACCTCTACCTACTGATGCCCACACTCAAACTATCCCTCTTTTACAACCATATTCTATTTTTGGAGAGTCGAGATTCTTTTTCTGAGGGAAAACATGCAATATTTGTCTTTCTGAGATTGTCTTATCTCACTTAACAGGACAATTTCCAGTGTCATCCTTTTTCTTGCCCTGCCTTCTATGAACACACAGTAGTTGCCTGCCTTCATTGCCTGTTCTATTGCTTTACTTGTCTTTTTGATGACAGCTTGCCTATTTAGCTCGCATATTTTTCTTTGTGCTTTTAGGATTTGATACAAGTATTTTGCCAATTTGTAAGGATTCCCTTGGCTGGATGTTTAACAGACTGGATACAAACTATGACCTGCTGTTGGACCAGTCAGAGCTCGGGAGCATCTACCTGGATAAGAATGAGCGCTGTGTCAAGGCATTCTTCAATTCCTGTGACACGTACAAGGACAGCTTGATATCCAACAATGAGTGGTGCTACTGCTTCCAGAGACAGCAAGGTAAAAGATGGACACACGCACACAGAATTGGCACTCTGCCTTTTGAGGATGATCTATGCTTTTCCAGGAAAATGATTTAACAAGTCACACTGTGTCCTTCATTTTGGTAGTTTATGAATGTTGGATGAAACAGGAAGATAAACAAGTTGAACAAAATACTTCTGCAAATGTTCTAAACAAACATGCTAAATAAGAGGAAAATAAGTAATTAATATTTTATATTAATGTATTTCATTATAGTTTCCATGATGAGTTAGCAAGGAGCATACCGAGATATGAGAACAAAGATATTAAAAGTAATCATTAAAATTAATTTGCTATCTGCTTTGCCCATGGTGTAAAATAATTGGGATTTTTTATCACTATACTGAAGAGTTTAAATGTTCCATTTTGTGATCTTATTAAATGAGCTGAATGAACCAGAGCATTTACCACTAAGTTATTTTTACACATTTTAATCATAAAAATGATCCCTTTCAAGCTTTTCAGAAATAATTTAGCTTTCTAAAAAATCACTAGCAAAGAAAGACTTTCTATATCCCAGATGAAGAGAGGCCAAGAGAAGTCATGGAATGTTGCTCGTTCTTTCTACACACTTCTCTATTATTAGGAGACATAATTACAACTTAAAATATGCATCAAGTTTAATATAATATATTGAATTATAAGTTTTATTCAGCACATATAGAGAAACATCTTAGAAAATTCATTATGATAGTTGTGTTAAACTATGGAAACAATGTTTCTAAATTTTTGAGAGTTCAGTGAATGAACTATGTCAATCATCCTCATATTTTGAATAGATAAATATAGCTGATATTTTACCATCTTGATTTATTTTTTATATATGGTAAAAGTTTAGTAATTGTTAGGCAATTATTATTCGTGAATGGATGTGGTAAGTCAGAAAGCTTATCTGAGTAGAGGAGCATGGTTCTTTATAGCACCTCAAAATTCCAGAAATAAACTTACTATATTATATATCCTAAATGACACATAGGAATGAAATCACATTCTCCCTGGTTTTCATTGGCAACATGTTGTAATCACAGATAGTCAGGAGACTGAGATCTAGAGGCTCAATATTCAAAGCCAACTTGAGCAGAAAAGTAAGTGGAACTCCAGATTTAATTAACTAGATAAAATGCCTGACTGCTACTAGTTGTGAGCAAGAAAGCCAAGGAAGAGTGCAAGCCACTCAGTTCAATATCTGGTACTGATACAAGAAATTAAAGCAAAAAAATGCACACCCATTATTAACTTTATTATATATGTGAACTCAATAGGACCAAATCTTTCTAAAAATAGCAGCCTTCTTATTATGAATGGGTGTATCCATAAATAATATATTAAGAAGAAGTAAATCCAGATAAATTGTCCTAAAATGCAAGAAGTATTTATGACAATTGCAATTATTTTATTTTCCAGTATTAGAATATCATATTTTTTCATGCTTAAAAGTTGACAGTTTAAAATATATGCATAGGAACATTTTTGTGGAACCTACAAGGTAAGCTTTCTAGGAACTGAGATTAAAATGGTGCAAACATTTCTTTTTTTTTTTTTTTTTTGGCCAGTACTGGGCCTTGGACTCAGGGCCTGAGCACTGTCCCTGGCTTCTTCCCGCTCAAGGCTAGCACTCCGCCACTTGAGCCACAGCGCCGCTTCTGGCCGTTTTTTCTGTATATGTGGTGCTGGGGAATCGAACCTAGGGCCTCGTGTATCCGAGGCAGGCACTCTTGCCACTAGGCTATCTCCCCAGCCCATTAAAATGGTGCAAACATTTCTGAGAGCAGAAGATCAAGGGGATAAAATCAACCATAGAAACATATTTGTATTGAATTTTGTCTTTTTTTAAATTTTTATTGTCAAACTGATGTACAGAGAGGATACGTTTTCATAAGTTAGGCATTGGATACATTTTTTGTACTGTTGGTTACCTCCTCCCTCATTCCACCTCCCCCTCCTCCTTTCCCTTTCCCCCTATGAGTTGTTCAGTTGGTTTATACCAAACAGTTTTGCAAGTATCACTTTTGTAGTCGTTTGTCTTTTTACCCTGTGTCTCTCCATTTTGAATTTTTCTTTTTAATGCTTGCATTATAAAAAGAAATATGTTGATGAGGTGATTCATGTGTTATTTTGATTGGTTTGTTCTACATTGTATACATAGGCCAAAGCATTTCATTAGACCTTATCCACATACACATTATTATATATAGTATATTATATATGTACATACTAATATAATGTATTTCATCAAGCTTATATTGAAATTCTTAATAACAAAATTACAAAGGAAGTACCTTGAAATTTCAAAATAGCTTCTTAATACTAAGAAGAATATGGTTAAAAATAAAAACAACTTTTAATGGAACAGCCTAAGGTCATAACTTATCTTGAAAACGTAAAATGTTCCATTATATAGAAGTTACAGACTCTCGTAAGTTCCAGCTCCTACAAGGTAGTCAGGCTTATGAAGAGAGATGGGATATCAGAAATTACAAATGGACCTCAGTGTTCAGGTATGTGTACATAAGGATGATCAATTCTATTTCACATTAACTAGCTCATAGCCAAAGAAGATTGCTAACAAGAGAATACTGAAACTTCAGCTCTTTTATGTCCATGAATTGAATCTCAAGTCATAGTCTTGAAATACTTTGTGTAAGAGAGTCATGCAAATATTAGAGAAAAAGGCAAAGAGGCCACAGTTGGAACAATTCAAAGATAATTTAGGGCAGTAAGATAATTATTCAGGTTTAATTAATGAATTGTTTTCTTCACATCTATTTTTCATGGTAGAATAACTTTGAACTCACATAGTAAAATAAGATTTATTTTAAGCACTTTCATTCTATTTTGTTACTTGCATGTCATTTAATAGTTGAATATTTTGAATTTGGTATATTAAAGTGATTTCAAAATTATTTGAATTAGGCCATTTTCCTTTACTCCTCTGTGGGAACCTGGCCTTACTGGCCCTGCTGAAAATAAACTCCTCTGCTCTACGTGAAAAAAAACATTATTTGAATTAATTGTACCTTATTTTTAGTGAGAAATTATAGAAACTGGTTGGCTATTTCCATAGTTTTTGATGATGTATATCAGACCATACCATGAATGAATATAAAATACTTAAGCTATCTTTAGATAACAATATATATGGTTATATGGGGCTGGGAATATGGCCTAGTGGCAAGAGTGCTTGCCTCGTATACATGAAGTCCTAGGTTTGATTCCTCAGCACCACATATATAGAGAAGCCTGGAAGTGGCGCTGTGGCGCTGTGGCTCCAGTGGTAGAGTGCTACCCTTGAGCAAAAAGAGGCCAGGGACAGTGCTCAGGCCCTGAGTTCAAGCCCCAGGACTGTCAAAAAACAAAGCAAAACAAACAATACATGTGATTATATAATAGTATATATAGTAATAACAACAGAGGACCACTATTTTTGACCATTTAGAATCTTATATTTCTATACCTATTTTCTCTTTAAAGTGACTGGGTTTAAAAACTAGATGAACACTTATTTCTAAAATGGTTTAAAACTTTAGAGGTTTTTTATATAATGACTTATCAGAAATAATTGCATACTTTTCCCTTGTTTGAATTGTATATACCATTGCAATTGTATGTACAACTAAACTGTATATATAATTCAAGCATCTGGTAAAACTATTAAGAACATTTAGCTCTTTAATAATATTAGAAGACTGTGTTTCTGACATAGCTTTCATAGTGAAAAATGATTTCTTTGTATCTTCAAAAATATTTTCAGTGAAGGGGAAATAAGTAACTTGTTTGGGTAGTGATGCATAGATTTAAATAATTTATTTTGTTGACCTTTTAAAAGTTATTGAGTATCTCATATCTCTTGCCACTAGGCCATATCCCCAGCCTATCTCATATCTCATAATTACGTTGTTTTCTAGTCATTTCTGTCATTCTAAACTCAGATGATCTAATGTTAGTAATGATTAGGAAAACAGTGTCTCTCTCTTGTTCTCTGTCTCTCTCACTGACCCGTCATCCTCCTCTTCCTTTATCCCCTCCTCTTCTTTCTGTACACATATCTATCCATATGATTAGTTCCATATCACAAGTTCAATTAATATTTAAGAGGTGTCTTCTAAAGACACACAAAAGCTATTTGAAGTTGGATAATGAAGGGATTACAAATTTTAACTATAATCCTGAAGGTAACATTTTTCATGTCATTTTAGACCCACCTTGCCAAACAGAACTCAGCAATATCCAAAAGCGACAAGGGGTAAAGAAGCTCTTAGGTGAGTAATAGCTCATTCTTCTGAAGGGTTTATTGCTTACATAAATAACCCCAGGGAAACAGCAACATAAAATCAATATTAATCCAACAAAGATAGACAGCACTAAATTCCTGCAACAGAATTTATGAGCTTTTTGAAAACCATTAAACTTACTTTTAGTATCTTACCTATTGAAAGTTATGATGTCTGTTTTATTACCTTAATATAATGTTCATTTTGAAAGTTATTAAGTAAAGAAAAAAATTGCAACAATACTAAAGCTCAAACATCAGCAGAAAGTTCTAATTCTATGGTAACAATTTAAGAATTAATTGCATATATAGATACATGTATAATATGCAGATGATACGTAAAATATGCCTTTGTAGAGATTTAGTGAAAAACATCTACTCTGAGTATCCCAAAGAAATGTGAACAGAGGTTTAGTTTCTTCCATTTGTATTTTTACAACTTTGCTTTAGCAAAATAATGATTTTTTTGATAGATAAAGATATAGATATGTAGATATAGACAGATCGATGTAGACAAATTCAACTAAAGTATTTAGAGAATAAAGACAATTTCAAATTGCAGACAAACACTTGCTATAAGTGAATGTTTTATTATCAAAGAGCAAATTTTCCACTTGGCTATTCTTTACTGGAAAAGATGGAACTCAAGGACCCACAGTTGGAAGACAGGCATCCCACCACCTGAGTCGTTCATGGAGTAACATTTTGTCCTGGTTATTTTCAAAATAGGTTCTTACTTTTTTGTCAGTTCAGCCAGGGCTGTGGTCTTCACACGTATCTGTGGCTGACAGACACAGGCCACTACCTGCAGCCATTGAGCTTCCCCTGTACCTGGGATGTCAGCTGCTGCCCATGTCTAGACACTGGGTGGGTTAGGGTCTCACCACTTTTTATGCCTGCGTTCTTCTGGAGCCCCAGCCCCGCTCCAATATCCACCTCTCAAGTAGCCAGGATTTCTGTTTATTCTTAGTAGTGTACAAGGTTTAAATATAATCTTTTTAGAATAATTTCAAATGCTTAAAACATTAGGAAGAGAGCTAATGGTGTCCATCCTCCTTTCACCCTTCAATATCTTGTTGTCCTCTAATAATCATACCATGTTAGTAAACTTGAAGAATTTAAGATTGCTCTCATACTGCCAAGGATGAGACTTTATTTGTATTTCACCATCATTTCCACTGGCATTTTTTTCTTTTTTTGTATCAAACTTTCACAAAGATCATGTTTATTTTCACATGTTAGTGTAGTATAAGCTAATAACTATAATATTTCTGGGCCTGATTGATTTGTACTATATTTCAATGTGACATTTTTGCTATTGTAAAGCATTGTGTTTAAATGAGAAATATTGCATCAGCACTTTTGAGTTCAGGGACCATTGTTTAAAATGGTGAATTCAATTTTTTGTAATAAATCTTTAAAGTGTGAGTAGTGGTGATACACTGCATTGTGCTGTGTTTCTCTTAGCATGGTTTCAAGATGCATCTAAAACATTGGAAATGTACTCTTAAGAAATGTTTTGTCTCTTCATATCAAAGTTTTCTCATACAATGGGAAAGCCATTAAAACACAATTGACAACTCTTGTAGATGTCACCAAAATCTATTCATAAATGAACATAAACTCTAAGTACTTGACATTACCAGACGAAAACCCAAACATATGGAGGGCTTATCGAAAAGAACATTCACAATGTAAAAGGAAATCTTATAAAAAGTTATTCCTATAATACTAGATGAAAAACCATTACTAGTCAATTCTGGAAATGGGGGCTCACAACTGTGTTCCCAGCTACATAGAAGCCAGAGTTATTATGATTTTAGTTCAAGGAAAGTTCTTGGCAAAAGCATAAAAACTGTAAAATAACTGAGAAAAATTTGTTTAAAGAACCAGAAGCATCCCTTGAGTGACAGGCTTGCCACCAAGCACAAGCCCTTATTAAGACCATAGCAATCAAGCAAGCAAAGGAAGGAAGGAAGGGAGGGAGGAAGGGAGGTAGGTAGGGAGGGAGGGAGGAAGGGAAAAGTACTGTATTCCTTAAATATCATTTTTTTCTTAGGGTAGGTTAACAGTGTGTAACTGAAAGTTAATGAATTTCTAAATAATACTAAATTGACATGTTCCAGTACACAGACTCATTTGGGGTTCTTTTTCTTAGCAGTAGAAAAATTCTTGCAAATGCCTTTGTATGTATGCACGTGCATGCACACATGCGCACACGTATGCCAGTCTTGGAGTTTGAACTCAGGGCCTGGGCGTTGTTTCTTAACTTTTGTGCTCAAGGCTAGCAATTTACCACTTAAACAACAGCTCCACTTGTGCCTCTCTGGTGGCTAACTGGAGACAATTGGTGATAGAGTCTCATAAGCTTTCCTGCCCAAGTACACTTTGAACCATGATCCTTAGGTGTCAGCCTCCTGATAGCTAGGGTTGCAGGCGTAAGCTACCAATGCCTTGCTTGTCCTCTTATTTACATCCAAAGCTCACTGACATGAAACAAAAATAATAGCAGTTTATGTTAAATCACAGTATTTTAAAAGGTGTAGGTGCTAAAAATGGCACACTTTTCTTCTTTTTGATGACAATGAATCCATAAAAAGCCAAAAATTTCCCACATTGATGATATTCTTCATGTATCACTGAGATTAAAAGTTCAAACCTATTTAATAAATTGTAAATGTTAAACTTTTTCATCATTTACTCATCAGAATCATAAATTGCCTTAGACATAAAATCACTAACTCATATGGTTAGAAGACTATAAAAACTTTCACATTCTACTCATTAATCCACTTTTTATTTTCTTTTACCTCATAAGTTTCTGGACATAGAAAGATAATGGTCAGACATATTTTCTCATCTAAATCATTTATCCAGTTATTGTTTTTATTGTAGGTTTTGAATAGCCTTATGTATTACTAATTAAACATCATCAGCACTGTATTGTTCACTAGTTATCTTTATAAAAGTGAATATCTTTTATCTTTTGATTAAGCTATGCTCTCTTTAGTATGTAGTTTTATATGTTGTTCATACAATAAAAGTCTAGAGAAAAGTAATATCTGAACATAGATGATGTCAGAGCGTACAGATGATGATGAAGACTATTGATGTAAGCATGACATCCACAAATATACATGCACATACTCAGATGCTCACACACACTCAAACATTCTCTCATAGTGGAAGAACTATATCAGATCTCCTATGTAGGGGACTCTTTCATATTGGGGATCACATTTAAATCTTAAAGATGGAAGGATGAAGGTAAATTTCCATGAACACAAGAAATTCATAAAGATAAAAGGCATCATTGAATTAAGCATCACTTGATGTGCAAAGATCTTGAAATATATTAACAAAACAACTTGACGAAAGATAATAGAACGTTGCCACCATTGATAGTCTTGGATTTGCTTTGGATGACTCGATATAAACGTATCATTCACCAGATATTATTTCTGTGTTATTTCTCCTGACACACGACCCTTGCCACAGTGAGAAATGATAAGTAACTTATGTAACAGGGGATAGGAACCTGTGAGATGTAAGCAGCTCATTTTAGGAATGCCAGCTCCAGCAGAGACCTTTGATATTATCTACTACATGGAACATGATGGACACTATGTCTGAAGCACCTCTGTGCTGAATGGGTACTATTGGAAAGAAGCACAGCTTCTCCATACAACTCACATGTGTGATTGTGTGTGCGACTGTGTGTGTCTCACAGGACAGTACATTCCCTTATGTGATGAAGATGGCTACTACAAGCCAACACAGTGCCATGGTGGTGTGGGACAATGCTGGTGTGTCGACAGATATGGAAATGAAGTCATAGGATCCAGAATAAATGGTGTTGCTGACTGTGGTGAGTGGAAAGCTTCCTTATTCGTTCCTTCGTTCCTTCGTTCCTTCCTTCCTTCCTTCCTTCCTTCCTTCCTTCCTTCTTTCCTTCCTTCCTTCCTTCCTTTCCTTTTCATCAGTCATGAGTCTTGAACTCAGGACCAGGGCATTGTCCATAAGCTTCTTTGTGCTCAAGGCCAGCATTCTACCACTTGAGCCACAACTCCACGTCCAGTTTTCTGGTGGTTATTTGGAAATAAAAGTCTCACTGACCTTCCTGCCCAGGTGGGCTTTGAACCCCCATCCTTAGTTCTCAGCTTCCTGGTTTGCTCCAATTACATGCCTGAGCCACCAGTACCCAGCTGAAAGCTTATTGATCCTTCCCCACACACCAGATAAAGTGTTTCTCATGAATTTGTCCAGTTATTGGATGAAGACAGACTCTCTGCAGCAGAAAGAACAAATAGGAGTGGAAACAGGACAGGAAGACTTGAACCTAGGATATTGCAAATCGATGTGGAAATCTATGTAGAATTTCAAATTTTAAATATTTTAGGATAACTAGGAGAAAAATCAAAAATTGGTACCCTTTTCTACTTCAAATTCAGAATGCTGTAAGAACATGTGAGGTAGACTTCCATCGGTTATTCTACTTCAAGTGAGTGAGCCGTTGGAATAGTGTACACAAATTCCCCTGTTAAAAATGTAAACATCCACCAAACAAACAAACAGAAAACTTGTTTAAAGTTTCATAAATTACATCTGTATGTCATTAGCCTATTGCATAGTTTCTTATATCTGGGTTAAGAAAATGTAGTTTACTTTTTTTAAGAATGATATATATCTGAGTTAATACTTCTCTTATGAACATGAATTTTGATATGTATACATGCAAACAATTTAACAATAGGAACACCACATGGATGCATTTTAAAGGTTCTAAGATGGTATATTTTGTGCCTCAGAAATAGTTTCAGAAATCATGATTGAAATAACTTTTTGTTTTTACTATGACTATGTTTATCAACAAATATTTTGACAAGTTGAGGTACATTAACCCACATACACCCCACCCCTGCCCCACAAACTCAAACACCCCTCAAACCCATATTTCAGGGACTAACAGATGTTTCTTGATGAATGCAAATGATCACAGTCAATACTAAGTACTTAGACATTCATACATTAGAAAATGTTTGGATGTCTCTCATGAAGTTTAAGACTGGTTTGATTAAGGTCATTTAGGGAAGGGAAATAATATAAAAGGAAAAGTAATTTAAAAGGAAAAGTAATTAAGTTCCTGCTCTGATCTTAATTATTCCCTCACTTTTTTGTTTCCAGTGCTAGGCCTTGACCTCAGGGCCTGTGAAGTCACCTTGGGCTTTTTGTTTTGCTCAATGTTAGTGTTCTCCCACTTGAACTATAGCTCTATTTCTTTGTTTTCTGGGAAGAGTCTCATGGACTTTCCTACCAAGGCTGGCTTCAAGCCATTCTTCTTCAAATCTCAGCCACCAGCATCCAGCTTCCATAATATTGCTAATGTCAGCTTTGATTTTGTATGTGTAATAAGTTTAACAGCACACAATAACTTCCATATATAATTTTAAAATATTGCAACATGTCTCTGTAATATGTATCTTAAAATGGCTGTGCCATTAATAATCATATCTGTGATGCCAGAGATAGTTCTAATATTGTTGGTTGCACTTTAAAATGATATAGACATTAATTCAATAAATTTACTGAGAAATTATGTTGGAATTGGATTTCTGTAGAAATAGAAAAATACATGAAAGTGGAATTTGAAAAGTACATTTCTTTATATAGAACTGCATTATGAAATCATGTACTTAATTTGTTACATTCAACTACCAAAGAAACAAAGAAGTAAATATTAGGAAAATTTTTTTAAATAAAAATGCAATTACATCGAAAGAATAGAATGTAAACACGTGCTGAGATATAATGCATTCTTTCCTCCAGAAGTATTAACAGCTGCATTTATAATGGTTTTTTAATTGATTAAGGGTATTGGGTTTTTTCCCCTCTGCTATGGTAACATATCCCACTATATTAGAAGAAGCTTAGTCCACGCAAATGTAGCATTTTGCAGTTCTGAGTGTCAAGATTCCAACACTAAAGTAAACATCATGCTTTCAGCAGCATGAACACTCTATGTGACATCGCAGAAATTGATTTTCTGGCCTTTCGTACCCAGTAAAAACTACTTCATTTCCTTGCCTGGTGCACACCAACAGCATTCTATCTCTCTGTCCCTGGTTCTGAAGACCATTCCTCTTTGTCTCCCTCTGACTCTATCTGGGAAGGTTTTTTTGTTGTTGTTTTTTTAATGCATTTTTATTGCTATTGTAAAGGTGGGTATAGAGAGGGGTTACAGTTATGCTAGGTCAGATAAACAGTGCATTTATTTTTATACAATGTCACCGCTCACTTTAAAAAAAAAACTAGTAACAATTCCAGCCATAGGGATAATAGATTGTAACTTCCTCATCCACGTCCTCCTTAGCCTAACCACATTTGCAACATTCCTTTCAATAAAAGGTTACCCTTTTTATAGTCTCCACAGGTTTAAGATGCAAATATTTGGGGAGATAAGTATTCTGCCTGCCCAACTTGTCAAAGAAATTTAAAATATATTTTTCAATTCTTATTCTAATGAACTTCTATAATCCTGGGCTGAGATCTATGTTACTGGATGGAAATTCTCACATTGCAGGCGTGCTTCTGTCTTAACAACTTGATAGAGTTTTAACATGTGATGGCTTCACATAAAGTGGATTTTTTCTGAACAGTACGGATTAAATTTGATGTCAACCTACTTCTCAAACAAAGTATATTTGTGGGTTTTTTTTTTAATTTTTAGCTATAGATTTTGAGATCTCTGGAGATTTTGGGAGTGGAGACTTCCATGAATGGACTGATGATGAAGATGATGAAGATGATATGATGAATGCTAAAGAGGAAATTGAAGATGACGACGAAGATGAAGGGGATGATGATGAAGAAGGTGATGACCATGATGGGTACATTTGATTGAGCTGAGGTCAATATAGCCTACATTTCTAATATTTACAAAATAACAGCCTATTGAGAATTACCTTCTTACCCCAAAACAAAATGATTCTAAACTTCTCATATATTTTGTATAATTATTACAAATATTGTAGCAAAAATTATAGATCTCTGATGTTTAAATAAGCACCATTTGCTTTCAGTTTATGCCTTAGAAAGAAAGACAGCACGTATGGAGTATAGCCAGTAAAAAGGAAAGTTATGAAAACCTGTGGAAATATTTTTTTCAAAAGAACGTTGTAAATGTTCCACAACTATAAAATTGACAAGGAGAACTTGGTATCGTATCTTGTTATGTTATGAGAAACAGCCTAAGCTAAATTTGCAATGATTTCATGGTGACATGGACCCCCAAGGATTTTATAAAATAATGCATGATTTTATTTTCAATTTCAATATAGCATTTGGTGTGATTCAGGGTGAGAGAGATACCATATGGTAAGACAGAATGTCCACTGTAGATTCCTTATTTAATTGTAATGCTTTTAATTATGAAGTTCTTCTGGACACAATAGGATATTTTATAAACTATTAAGTATGGAAGTCTGTGGGTTCTCAAAAAAAAAAAGATAACCTCAACTGTTCTTTCTCATTTTTATTTCAATTTGAATCACAGGCTCATGTAGATTCTTTGAGTATTCTTCTATAGCATGATTTCTAGTTTTCTCTATCTTTCTGGCCAGCAATTAGGGTATAGAATTTAAATCAGATACAGAAAGTGAATGGTTCATGTCAACCATATTTCCATTTTTTTTTCATTTGCCCCAAGGAAAAGAAATTGTAATTTATTTTTCATTTTATTTCCTATTTTAGATAAAAATTTATGTTTTATCTTAGATTTATTACATTTTTGTTAGTAGTGCCGAAACTTAGAGAACGTATTGTATGGTGCCTTGCAAAAATAGAAATAGAAAGGGTTAGCATGCATACCAATATAAGATATTAGGCAATATTTAAGCACACCTAACTAACAAGTTAATGCCAGTAAAGGTACTGCTGCTGGATGAGGAAAATGGAATAGGTTTCCTTCTTTTTTCTGTTGCTACATAACTGCCATGTGGACTTGTTTATAATTATAATTGTGTAAAGTGGCATTTAATACTTAACTGTAACAAATTAATTACTATATTTAGGTTAGCATGTTAATTAATTGTGTAGACACCATCACTTCTAAGACTATCAAACCAATGGTTTTGTGTCCACAATAGAAATGGAAAAAAATGTTGAGTGTTACATTATTATCTTCCATTCTTATCGTGGGTTAATTGGTTTCCTGGTATAATATTAAGTGAAAGAAAAATCAGTGAATTATTTCAATTTAATTTTTACACACTAAATAAAAATATTTACCTTACATAATGTTTAAGTATAATGCATTTTCATTTTTTAATGTTTATGTATAATTTACAAAATAAAGAATCTTGTAACCAAAATTAGCTGTACCTTAATGATTTTTTCTGGGTCCTATACAAAGTAGCAGCAAGATTTCTTGGATTGATAAACAAATACAGCTAGGAAAGTTTCTGAGATGTTTCTTCTATGTGACTTCAAAGTTAGAGTTCTTGTAATCTTGAATACTGATTTCAAAATATGTGAAAATGTGGTTGGTTAGTTTTATGTTTTCATATTTTAACCCCATTTTGATCATATAATAGAATACTGAGCATAATTTCTATTCTAACAGCATGTTTGAAGAGTAGTCAGAGAGCAGCACTTACTTAAGTAGTATAGAGTAATCATAAAATATGAACTGTGGATTGGTTGGATAAAGACTAAAAAGCAAATTCAATACAGAAGTTGCCAAATTAATGTAAAATAAAAATATAAGAATTGTAAGAAGGGACTGAGAATATGGCCTAGTGGCAAGAGTGCGTGCCTCGTATACATGAAGCCCTAGGTTCGATTCCTCAGCACCACATATATAGAAAAGGTCAGAAGTGGCACTGTGGCTCCAGTGGTAGAGTGCTAGCCTTAAGCAAAAAGAAGCCAGGGACAGTGCTCTGAGGTTCTGAGTTCAAGCCCCAGACTGGCAAAAAAAAAAAAAAAGAATAGTAAGTAATTTTCAAATGTTTACCATGCCAAACATCATAATAGCATCCAATTCAACAGCAAACACAAAAGTGAAAATACTGACACTAATAAGCTTCATATTATTTTATTTTTTACACAATAAATATTTGTACATATGTATAAAAATCCCGTTTTGACATATTTAGGCCAATTCATCATTTAATAATTTTGAATATTTTAACTCATTGTAATTAAATTCAAATTTAATATAAAAATTTAAATACTGAACATCTGTAGTAAGCCAATGTCTATTCAAGGAATTTTAGGTTCAATATTAAATAAAATAATACCCTAGTGTTAATAAAGATATGTTTATTTCTAGTCCATAAAATGATGCAGCTGCATTCCTCATTTATAGAAATTCATGGTGTTTCCTAGACTTAATTTAAATAAAAATAATAGGGTGGTTTTAATCCCAGTAGAGTCCTTGATAAAAATTAAAAAACTCTACAAAGTATTTTTGATGAAAAGTATTAATTAGCATAGCATTTTTAAAAATTGATTTGTATTTATACTAAATATTTTATTTAAGCTTTGTTTTACTAGTGTGTTTATATTTTAGAAAGAAATACATGTCAAAGACTACAGACATTTTGAGGCAAGCACTCTTGCCACTAGGCCATATTCCCAGCCCAGTACAGACATTTTGAATCACAGCAATTTCAAAGTTAAAGACAGTAGATATTTCTGGAATGTTACACATCTAAAAATTTATGAATGCACTCTTATTGTGTATATCTACCACATTAGTTTTCATAGACTGCTTATTACCATTTATGAAAATAAGTCTAAAATGAACTTTTAAACCTTTTTTAAAAATTAAATTTTATTGTCAAGGAGATCTACAGAGGGGTTGCAGTTATATACATAAAGTAGTGAGTATCTTTCTTTTAAACATTTTTTAAAAATATTTTTAAAAACTTATAAAAAACATTTAAACCTTGATCAAAAAACTATGTTACCTAAGGAAAAAATGTTTTTTCTGAAGTACAGAATAGCAAATAACACAATGAAATCCAACAATTCCTTTAAACAATCTAATTAATAAAAAAGTTGTTATGAGCATTTTATCCTGTGTGTATCTTCTTATTATTTATGCAAAATTAATGAAAATTTGGTAAACAACTCATAAAACTTCAGCCCTATGGCTTACTGGCAGCTAATTTAGAATGGATTTGGTGAATTGTAAAAATAAAACCTGGGCTTTGTAAGATTTTTTGTGGACTTGTTTTATGCAAAATGAACAAGCAGAACCAAACCACACCACAACTATCCTTAGTGATTAGCTTGTTTCGCTTAACAGGTATACTTATGAGTGCGAACATAATTAGTACAATTTTTGCTTGAAGTTAATTAGAGAAATTTTAAAACTTGACAGAATCTACTCATGTTTATTTTTCTTATTTTTTATTTATGATGAATGGCTCTGGTAACTGACTGTTCCGATGAATTAAGAAAACACAAAAATCCAGAATATTTGAAATATATATGAAGATACAAATACGTATAGCTGTTATCTGATTCCAGTAGCACTGAGTAAATAAGCTCCTGGGAGCTTATTCGTGTCAACATTATTTAAAACCTAATAGTTAATGTTGAGGTGAATACATTTATTCTAGTACACAGGGTTATATGAAATAACATTATTTTTTCACTCCTATCTTTAATATGGCCCATGAATTAAAACTTGACTTCATAAAGCTTTTATCAGTGATTGTGTCAATGATGGCTTCAAAGGGAACTAACATTGTAAGGAGAAACTGTACAAAATATGCATGCCATCCAAGCTCAAGAAAGGGCACTTGCTAGTCCTTCCATGCAAGTAAGATGACATCTGAATATCACCAGGGACATCAATGTAGGAGCTAAATAAAGCACAGCTTCAGAGAATACCTGGTCAATACAACCCAATACTAATTTTCTTTTGCTCTCCCATAAATATTCTCCTTAAAATTCATTTTTATTTAAGGGATGACCTTTCAAAGCACTGATTATCTATTATTTAAAACATCCTATTCCAGGGGCTGGGGATATGGCCTAGTGGCAAGAGTGCCTGCCTCATTTACATGAGGCCCTGGGTTCGATTCCCTAGCACCACATATACAGAAAATGGCCAGAAGTGGCGTTGTGGCTCAAGTGGCAGAGTGCTAGCCTTGAGCAAAAAGAAGCCTGGGACAGTGCTCGGGCCCAGAGTCCAAGACCCAGGACTGGCCAAAAAAAAAAACAAAAAACAAAAAAAACATCCTATTCCAAAGAATGGTTATTTGTAGGTATTTTTCAATATTCAGTGTCATTGGTTAGTAAAATGCTAAAATTACTAGGCTTTATGACCATGTTTCTTTCATGATTTTCTTATCCCCTTGGTTTCCACCAATTCCAGCATCAATATAGAAATAATAATTAATCCACATAAATCTGTCCTAGAGTTCAACAGAGGATAAATCAGTTTGAATTTGTTAGACTAGAAAGAACTGTAAGATTTCTGAATGATAATTGAGTACTTCTGATTTAGGATAAAATAAGGATTTAAGTCTGAGTAGCTACCAAGCAATTATAGTTCATGCCTGGAATACTAGTTAGTCAGGAAGCTGAGATCTGAGAATCACAATTCAAAGCGAGCCAGGGAAGAAAAGAACACAACATTCTACCCCCAATTAGTCAGCAAAAAACAGACTAGAGGTGTGGTTCAAGTGGTAGAGCACCATCTGTGAGAAAAAATGTGAACAAGAGCTTGAGTAAGAGCTTGAGCAAGAGTTAAGCAAGACTCTGACATTTTCAAAGAGCTTCAAATGGGTGTAAAAGTTTAACACATGTAAGAGCCTCCACATTTGTCAAAAATGTGAAAACTCTCACTTTCTCATATAAAGAAATACTGAGATGAAAAAATTCCATTGTTGGTTAAGATGTTCTCTAATTTACGCAGATACAGTTTTTACTTGTTATGATCTGTAAATATGTAACATTTTTCTCCTTTGTTTTTCTCCTTTCTAATGTGTTCTGGGTAGCCAGCATTTCCCCTCTAAACAAGAGACATAATATAACTAGTCTGACCATTTGTAGGTAGACTGATTAAAGATGAAAGACGTCCAATACTGTAACATAGCTTTGATGGCGAACACTAGTCAATGGAAAACTTAACTTAGGTGTCACTTTCTTCTAACAAAATAAAATGATCGTGAATAATTCTTACAGATATTATGTTTGGGTAAAAACTTACTTTCATAGGATCAGTTCAGTCAGTTGTGTAAATAATGGTCTGTTAATGTCATTGTATTATTAATTAAAACGTATAGCTGTTATCTGATTCCAGTAGCACTGAGTGTCTTCGTATACCTCAATTTAGCCCTGAAATTGATATTTTAATAAACTATTGTTTCCATATCAGAGTACGTGAATCCTCTGGTCTAATTTTTCATTGGGGCTTTTGAGAGAGACCAATGTTGGAAATAAAATTGTGTCCTGTTGATATTAAATGAACAGAATCATAAGATAGTTCAAGAGATTAGGAAAGTTTTTATGTAATGATCATATACACTTGGCATTTAATAGATTTTAAATATTCTAGGACCTCGTATGCAAATTCACATTTCAACTTACTTGGCTAGTTTAAGTCACCTACCCATTTATCCAATATTGAATTCAAAAACAGCTGTACAAGCACTAGCTCTGTGTGTGTCTGTGTGTTTATGTAAGGAGAAATTCTCATTTGTACTTTAATTTTGTTATAAACAAAAGTGCAAATTAATGTTGTCAAGAACCCTTGGTAACCTTGAAAAATGTTCAGAGAGTAAAACACTATGGTCAATAGTTTTTTATGTGTTTATAGTTATCCCTGATAGGAATTGACTCCATGAATAGTTTTATCTAGGTAATAATATATTCTCTACTGTGATTACACAAACAGTTGTGGAAGAACATGGTCCAGAATCTTGTAAGATGAAAACACATAATTGATATAACAGTTCAATACCTTCTTCCCAGAGTGGCTACAACCTGAGTTTCTTTTATGTCAGAAAAGTCCTTGTCATGTTTTATCAGCAAATACAACCTCCCTCTGCCCATGTAGTGCCTCAGGCAGATTAATTTTAGCCCTGGACTTTGATGGGCCTATTCAAAGAGCTGTTCATTTAAAACATGGCCTAGAATATGCTGTAAGTTATAAATATGATACTTTCTGTTGTAACTCTTGGCATTTCTGGAAAAAATGACAATAAAATCTCAGATTAAAATTAATTTATATAATAGAGGTCACATGCTGTCCTTATGGTATACAGTTAAAAATACAGCATTTGTAATTAATTACTTGCAAAGGGCAAACCTCATTATGTATGTAGTTATCCCTGATTTGGCAAGCTCTAGGCAGTCTTTTCTGTCTCCCATTTCTTCTACTTTTCTTCCTGAATTTTGGAAATAAAAATGACATATTAAAGGAGAACGAATACAATGTAGTCTAGTTTACACTTGTCAGTGCCCAGTCAGTGAAAGTTTAATGCTAACAGATAAAATAAATCTTAGAGAAAACATATTGAATTTTCATGATCTTTCCATTCCCAGAATCACAATAGCATGTATCTTCAAACAGCTGGACATTCTGAGTAGAATGATCTGTGTAAAAAAATAAAATACATGCCACTAGAAACCAATACTTGGTGCAGAGAGAAACTGCAAGAGATTGAAAGGATAATAATATCCCTCACAAAGACAGAATAAGCAGCCGAGTCCTAGGTCCAGGGATGCACAGAAAATAGGTATACAGTTTGTACACTGGAACTACAAAGTTGTGATTTTAAGTTCAGACAGCAAAATCACCTGCTTACACAGCATTCAGCAGCTGCCAAGGAAGAAAAAATACTCAAAGTCATAATTAAATTACCAATTTCATAGGCCCTGTTTAAAAAAAATTACAACTTCAGCCAAAGCCATTGTATTTTCCTGCTCATCATCTGAGGAAACAAAAAAAAAATCATTTTCTTTTCCAGCATGATGTATGTTAATTTCACATCTCTCCTGATGGTAATTCTGTGATGCTAGATACAATACAGAGCAGATAAAATTGTGAAAATTTGTTTTGTCCTTCATAATCACCTCTGCTCTATGTGACAGTTCCATCACCCTTAATCAAGTTGTTTGATCATCTGAGGTTTTAATTTCAGAAGGTTCTATGGCTCCAAGAAATCTTTTGCTTTTATGTCATCAAAGTGTAGAATAAATGATTAAGGGTTGTTCTCGTAAGTAGTATCATAGATTTTTGAAGACCCTGAGCATGATGTTTAGAATGGATTGTTCTAGGTCATACCCCCCTCATGTTTAAACATGCTGATTCAGTCTTTCCCTTTAAATTCTAGCCATATCAGAGAATGCTGCAGATTGTCCAGCTCATTTATTTACTCCTTTGTCTCTTTTCTTTCAGAGTGCTAAACAATATGAGATGATCTCCAAAGCTTGCATGTGCACAAGTGTGCAACATACACACAAACAGCAGAGAAAGAAAATACTCAGATGTGTTTTTTTTTATATATATACAACCAGAAAAGTTACTTTAAAGAATTTTTGAGCTTTCACTCTTCCTTCCACAGCATGCATAATGAGCAAATATATAGAACATAATTACACTGGGAAAGTTGTTTATCAATTTCAGTATGTTAAAAACTAATTATGCCGAAAGTTCTATCAACGTTGTGCTGGTGTTGATGGAGCCTGTAATGATGTCTTCCTTGCATGAAAAGGCCATAAACAAATCACTGCTGTCATACAAGCACATTAATTTCTGATTGTAGGAAGTTCCTTTTTTGACAGACTGAGCTTCCTTCCAGTCTAAGTATTAACACCTGCTTACAGCATAAAAGCATATGCTGCAATGTAATTGAGTTCTATGTTATCTCTTTTATAAAATTAATGAATATGTGATTGCATATTAAAGTAAAACTCCCAGGGATCATTTGTATCCCTATATAGATATCTATGAGACAAAAACCTTGGTAAATTGTCTACACAGTTGGTCTAACTCAGCAATGTGAACTGATTGACTTCTACAATTACTTTTTAAACTATTTGTGTTTAAGTTCAATCCTCAGTGTACCTAATTATAAATTAATAATGATCTTGAAGCGTATGTTTCTGAAGAATATTTGGGAAATTTGTGAAAAGGAACAATTCATTTTCATCTAGGAAATGAGAACCCTTGCTATGACCAGAAGAGAAAAAAAAATGTGAGAGAAGTAATCAAGCCTTAGCTCAAGATTCACGTACTTATGAAGTCTTACTTAAGATTTATAATAGTTTTTAGATAGACAAAACTTTATTTCCTCCTTATCTGAACTCCCATGGAGTTAAAACAACTATCCTTTATAGAACTTGCTATATTGGAGTTTAGTATGGACTGTATCTCAATTTCTCAGGCATAAAATTAACTTATAATATTTTTAATACAGCACTAAACAACCACTGAATATGTACTTGGCACCAAAATTGTGTATGGAATGAGATCAGAAAGCAAACAGCTCAAAAAGGCAAAGGGACAGTAATTGTTGCGTGTGTTAGACCTTGGTATGTGGAGGGTAAGGAAAGAGCTGGAGATGAAGTAATTACAGAAAAGCAGGTCTCATAATCTCTGGACACTGGAAATGCCTTCATGAAGAGAATTGTGAAGATAGTTCAGATTTGGAGAGTCATAAAAGTGTTACAAGGAATGAGTTTATAAAATGCAAGTGTGTTTTAAAACGAAGGCACATTCATGGTGTATTCCATCAGGAGAGCTTTGACAGATACGGTAATAACAGCAGTATTTACTCTATGAAACACACTAAAGACTAACAAGGCCTATACTGAAATGTTTTGACAAATCCCAATATGTCTCAATGCTGTTTCTCTGGAAAAGTCATTTGTCAGTCCCACGTGGAAGCCTCAGCCTCCCTTGACAGCTGCAATACTTTCATTCATGACATGGCTCATGGATAAGAATCTGTTCATCTGCTACAGGGATTCTCTATCTTTTGAAGCCTCTTGAACAATTGGAATGCAAAGAAACTATTTTTTCCAGACTATTTTTAATTTTAGCATCCATTGGTCTCATGATTGAAGAGTCAACAACCACCAAGATACTCTCTAAGAAAATATTCTTTTTAATGCAATTCTTTAGGCGAAAATAAAACCCTAATATAGTTGAGAGAGAAAAAGAAATTACTTTATTTCAAATCACACACACACGCACACACACACACACACACACACACACACACACACTATGGTAGCCTATATTGAGGAACAGTTAATTTAACTGCTAATATAGCTCTGAGGACCTGTTTTCCTCTATTCCTCACTTATGCTGTTTGTCTTCGTATTACTCAATTCTACAATGAAGTTGTCTTGTGTTGTTGCAAATACTTCATCATCAGTTCGAGGCATTCTGACTAGTAATAAGCAAAAGAA